>NW_010165319.1:14084-59823 GCF_000695765.1 Mesitornis unicolor | reverse complement strand
CAGGAATTAGTTCTCAGGGGAGAGACGAGGCTGCAAGAAACAAGTCCATAAGCTGGGAACGCTCCTGGAGTGACAGAAGAGCTTCAGCTCACCCTAGAAACACTGAGCACAAACGACCATCACCAACTTCAGCTCCATGTAACGCAGCACTCAGAAAACTTCAGTCAGGGTTGTGAGCAGGTAAGCTGGGCACCACAAAAGGGACCTCAAGCATTCTCAGAGTCTTACCTTCCTCTTCAAAAGAGGCAGGGTCTCCTTCCTGACGGACTGTGCTGTTTAGATATGTACCAACAGTTTTCAGATAGGAAGAACAAAAAGGAGATATCACAGACATCTTTCTCCTTCACCTGCAGAAAAGTGTGCAGCCTCATAGGCCTGTGTAAGAGTCTGTTTGCAACAGATAATCCAAACTGTGACTTTATTTCTTCTCTTATACAGCGAAGACAGTAAATACTGACTTCACAGGACTGCCACCATATTCCTAGAGCAGTTCTGAGATCTTCTCAGGATATTACAATTCCAAGCCTGCAGCCTCACTCTCTCCTGTTCAAGAGTGAATGATTTCCTTGTATCAATCACCTCCTCTTGAGCTCCTCCCAAAAAAGGTGGTGACAGAGGATTTTAGTAGCAAAATCTCCTGCCTTTTTACACCAGCCAAGCTGATGTTCCACTGAGCTGCTTCTGTGCATTTCCAATGAAACTGATGCCTTCCTTTTTCAGTCTAAATACCTGGTATAACCAGAGTCAAGGTTTGGCTGCCAGAGCTTTAGCAGAGACAGTGAAGAAGCTTAGTCCTGTGTTAATGCACTTGTTCCATCGATATTTAAGGATGCCTTCAGGCACATACAGTTTTTGAAGAGGTCATTTCCACAGTGGGTTGAGGGGTAAGGGTGGGTGGATAGGAGCTCAGAGAAAAGCCCAGAGGCATCACGTACAGCTTGGGTGGTCCAACAGATACATACAACACACCCGCTTGCATTTTTCTGCTTGCATTTCTAGTCTGCATTGATACATATAATAAAGAATCATGTCTGAAAAGCAGAAAAATTGAAGGCTTACATTTGAATTTGTAGTTTAACAGGCTTGTTAAACAGAGGCAGTTTTGAAGTGAAGTCAAGCTGACAGCCTTTCCTGAAGGAGCCGAGTAGCAGGACTCTGATGTGCAGCTGGCTCTTCCCAAGCTGGAGGAACACCGTGTGGCTCCTGCACTCTCGGAGGTAGAAATTACGCTCTTTGCACTGCACAAAATCAATGACAGCACTGCAGGGGACTGGGGCTACGAGCTGAGAAACACTCAGGAGTGCTACTTACTGACAGAAAGGGGACATTTTTCTGCCTCTAACCTGCAACTAGGGAGACAGGCAGGGCTGCTGGTAGGGCCATGCACATAGAAATGGAAGCACAAGGCCGGGGAGCACAAAATCAACTGCTAAGCTCTTGGAGTGCAGGATGAATGAATTCACCTGCCAGCACAACTCCTGTTAAAAGCAAGTGAGGAAGGAACAGCTAATGTAGAAAACATACTTGATGTTCATCTCAAATGGCTACTGCACCCTTATACAGCAAATGCAGAGTTATTCCTGTTTAACTCAGGAGAGATGAAGATGGGTAGCTCAGCGGGGACAGTTGCTGAAGAGCTCTGGCTGGCTGAGGGTAGTGTCCAGCACAGAAGAGCCAGTCGGCTCTGCAAAATTGTTTTTCTTGCACACATTGAAAGCTTTTGAGCGGATTCCTTGAAAATGTCCACAAAACAAAGGATTCATTACTTGATGGAGTTAGGGACCAGGGTAAAAACTTGATGTTGCTGAGGGGGTTGAACCAAATGTAACACAAGCAGCAGTATTCAAACTTGAATCTCTAAAGCGCTGTGTTTGGGAAGGCTTTCTACCACTTGCTTTTTTCATTTTACCCCTCTCCACACTGAGAAAGACTTGTCTTTCTCCTCTCCTTGTTTTAGAGTAGTATTTGGTGATCATATATATTTCAGAGCAGCAGACAGAAATGAAGAGCAGGCAGACACTGGCAAGCTTCCCTCAGTCTTCTGGTCCAATTCATGTTCCTCTACTCTGACCTGGAAATCCTGGCAGTCCTCTCTTTTCACAGAAAAGAAGCAATAGGATAGGTAAGAAAATGTCAATACTGATGTCACCCAAAGTAAATCTAAGGGAAGACTTCTGCTGTAGTGTCCTTGTGTTCTCCTCTCTAGGCCTATTCAACCTGACTACTCTTATGGGGGAAAATAATATTATTTTGAATGGGCAAAAGCTGGATCATGGTGAAAGATTCAAGGTGGAGCAGACAGAACAAGTTCCTATTTGAACCAGTACAGAATAAATCAGATTACAGCAACCAAGATGGTCATAACCTGGATACCTGCAAATATAATTTTCCTTTTGGTTGGTACTGCAGTATTTTGTAATTTTCACAAAGACCCAGCTCCTGGAATCAAGAAATTAGATGCCAGCCTTCCTTGTCAATTAGAAGGTAGTTTCTGAAAGGCATAGAAAGGTCTGGAAAACTGAATCCTAAAGGCCATCCAGCAAGTAAAAGGAATCTAGAACAGTCTCTTTGTTTCTGGGACCTGATTCATAACTTTCGCACACTTTGAACAGTCTATAGTCATATAAAGAAATTAAGTTGGAGTTCTTCCTCTCCTTTAAAAATCTGGCTTATAAATCAGTATGAAGGAGTGAAACCGCAATGTTCTAGGTTTTTCCTGTAGAAGTTTCAAGCTAAAATGTTCAGCACTTTCCAGAAATCACAGGGTGCATAAAACTCCTTCTTTCTATTTCTACGCACATTGAGTTCAAAGTCTTAGCTGAGAATCTAGAAACACCAAAACCAATATCAATGTATTTTAATTACATTGCCAGCTCTAAGACCAAGATAACACAATACTAACAACTACACCAACTAACATTGGAAATCATGTGGCCAAATATCCATGCATTATCAAGCAAAGCACCATAACAATGAAGACGTATAACATTCTCACAAAAAGAAGGCAAGAAACAATAGCATTAGTAATAATTTAGATTGGTTCACCATGAAATTTTATAGGACTAATGGGAACAAAAAGCTTGCTTGAAAACAATGTCAGCACTGCTTTTCTGTACAAGTTTCTTTGTTTCCTCACCCCGTATGAACCACGGCATATGGCAGAACCCCTCTGTCCTCTACCAGGATTCCTGCTTGCAGTACTGCTTTCAGCACCAGAATCCATTGTGTCCCATCTCTCTCCATGTCTCAGGGCTGTACCAGGCCTTAGTCTTTTCTTCTTGCGCCCACATTCGTAGTGGTTCCCTTCCCTCTAACCAAAAATCCAATATAAGAGATGCATATTAATGATTAAAAAGAAACAAATACAACCTTCCCTTCTCAAAAGAATCAAACAATTACACTTGTGCTAATCATGAAGAAAGAGGAAATTACAGACAGCCACAGGGCACAGAGTGCTTGAACCACCCCAGCTGTTCTCTGATTCTAAGATGAAAGTTTTAAAATCTTTCCCTTTTTACAACAGTGGCAAATACAATGGCATGCAGCCATGGGCTGAGAATTGCTGCCCCACCCCACAGATGAAAAGCAAGAGCACTTACCTCCAGTTCCCTTCTTCATACGACTGAATTCTGTGGGGAAGGGAGGGAATTTAAAATTAAAGTTCCCTGAGGTTGTCTCAGGTATCCTTGTCCTTTGAACAACCGGGAGATCAATCTGCAGTACAATGCATAGGCATGCAGAACGTACTCATGACTCCCCATACCACACGTTTTACTACTCCTGCTTCTTGGTGGTAATTTTTAGCCTTAGTCTTGCTCTGATAAGAGAATTTCCACAAATCTTTAGTTGACTGTTGTATTGCTGCATGGGGAAAGAGAAAGGTTGACTTCATTGTAGGGGGCTAATAGGCAAAGAAGAGCAGAATTTGCTGTGTCTACTAATGCTGATGTGAAGCTGGGGGGCAGATATAGGGCTGCTCACAGTGTGAACTATTGGGATGAACTGATATATGGGCATGGGAGTAATTCTTGTTTCTCCTGTTTTTCATCTCTACATTTAATTGCGACATTTTAAACCACCGCCACTTCTGGCTACATCCTACAGGTAAATTTGTACAATAGGAGCACATTAGCAGATCAAAGCGTACACTAAATGCAGTCTTAGAGTTTTGCTTTGGCCTAGATTTACCCTGGTTCCCCGGATTGAGCATCCCTGCTGTATATTTGGTTTAGGAGTATCCACAAGACCAATCCTTGTTTTGGATCTCTATATCCTGACTGAGGGTTGCAGTGCTCCTAAGCAGGGATTTTGTTTAAATGCCTCCAAAAGAAACCCAGTTAATGCACTCTAAAACCACTCCAACGCATGGGAAGTCAAGATGATCAGGGGGCTCATTTCAAAACTGCACTATTGCTCCAAATCAAAACACTAATTCAGGTAAAGCCTCTTGCAGATGAAAAGTGATCACTGATGCAGGGTTTCAGGCAAGTGGTATTCTTACAGGGGTTCATTCTATTACCTGCAGCCATTACAATGAATTCTGACAGCTCTGTATCTTCTAACACGTAACTACCCTTAATTTACTTAAGTCTGCCACAAATCTTTCCCCAAACACAGAAAAGCCTCAGATGACATACAAGGGAAAGATGGATGGCTTGTGGTAAGCCTATGTCTGAACAACTCATATCCCTTTCCTGAATATACCATATTCCTTCCCTGAACTACGGGAAGAAACAGAACTACTTTTAAAAGTATTTGGTTATATTCCCTCGCTATGCATAGGATATGAGGACTCCAAAAGACTAGAGTCCAGGCTGCGGTTGGTAACTTTTAGATTTAGGAACCCATATCACAACAAGTGTGGTTGTGACACTCTACACCGGCACAGCGACAGTGATTACCCATTGCAAAGATAACAACAAACAGAGTTACAGGAAATCTATAGCTCTTCTCTTGTTAATATTGGTGCATCAAGGAGCTTTCTCTGCTTCTACAGCATAACTGATCTGATCAGAATTTTCCCAAGGCAGCAAATCCTATCAAATTCAGTCCCTCAATATGGTGAATAACTGCCCCATGGCAATATGAAGAGATTACTCATACAGTTTCTGAAAAAGGCAGCAAAGACCAAGCCCCATTTTGTGACCCATTCAGTAAAGGTGCCAGGTCCATGAAAAAGCTGGTACAACTTGGACTAAGCCTTCACTGGCTCTGCTTCCTCAGCAACTTGTTTGCTCGTTTTCTGGCAAATGCGCATATTCATATTGCACACATTGCACTAGGGGACCATGAGCTGAAATCCTTCCTTGGCAAAATCTCCTTTTGAGGCTTGCCAAAGGTTGTCTAAGTGAAGAGAAGATTTAGATCCATTAACATTTTTCACCATAAGAATTGAAAGACTCACAACCTAGAGGAAGAAAAAAGATTATACTATGATACCTGCCCCTAAGAGCACCCACTACCAGCCAGACCTACATAGTTCAGGCTATCTCAGTGATCCCTTCAGGATTTTGTACTGCTTAACATTCTTCCTCCAGCAGCAGCTCTGAACCTACTGAAGGGGAATGCTCTGGTTTAACACTGGCCTTGCTTAACTGTCTGTACTTGTCAGACATCCCCTGCTTGGTTGAAACGTGATGAGATCCCAGATAAGAGCCTTTCAGGACAAGTCCTTTCCATTCACCCTTGTTTGCTGCCTGCAGATCTGCCCTCAGCAAAGATCTTTTCAGTATTTCTCCTGTCCAACCAAATCAGACGCTCTGAGTTCAATGCTTTATCTTTTATCCTTCCACATCACACAGGAAATGGGGAAAAGCTGAGGGGGCAAATCTCCGAATAAGAATAAGAATAAGAATATTTAATACTTTATTCTGTTGTGTATATTTAAAACAAGAGGGAAGAGGTGACGTTCTGCTACTCTACGTATTTCTTTAAAAATACCTTCATAAACCTCAGCTATTTTCCACAACTAATTTAAGAGCCTCTTTCTCACCGATAAGAAACTCCCACCTACTGTAATCAGTTATTTCTGGCACATCCTAGTAATCTGCACAAAATGCTCCTCAGGTCTGAACTGAATTTCTTCATTGACACTACCCACTGGTACACCAAAAAAAGCATCCATTTTCTTCAGGGCAGGCATCCACTGCTATATGATTTTTCCTAAGAAAATCCCAAATATGTTCCTTTCATGGATCCTTCAATTACTGATTAACAACCAACTATTCCCACTCTTGTATATCAGCCTGTATATTCCTTGCGTGTTGTACATCAGGATGAGACTGTAAGTCCCTCCAGACAGGCATCTGCTTAACCTACATGTTCTAAAAAAATGTAGATTGGATCAGACCAGTTGAAAATTGTAAATCAGACCAATTTAAAAAAATGTAGATTGGATTTTTTTTCAGCTGACGGGGAGTCAGGCGGAAGGAAGGAAGGAAGGAAGGCAGGAAATACCCATATGATAAGGGGAAATGGGGAAAACAAAGAACAGTGGAATGAAAGGAAGAGAGGAGAAATGAAAAGCAAAGGATTGCTGAAGAGTGTGAATAGAGAGGGAGCTAATATATTTGATGAAAATGCAACATTAGCAAGCACAGTATGATATGACAAGTGTGAACAAGCCCACACCAATGTTAAAAAGCACTATATCTGGCAATGTGTCAATGTTTAAGTAGCACTTTCCTTCTCCTTCCCATGTTGGGATTCTGCATCCTTGATATTCTCTCAAATCCACTTTTAAGCTGCTTAGGTCTACAGCAATACATTTGTAGAGGTGGATCAGACAGAGAACAGATATAAACCGGTAGTAATTACAGTTACTATCATCTTCTCTCTCCCCAGGTTACCTCGTTACAAAAGAAAAGATCAGCAAAACACTGCAAAATGCTGATATATACCCAAACACAGGGAATCATTTAGAATAGAATTGTTGGGGTTAACCATATGGCGTTTAACCTACCTATCCCCTTGTGTATATTACTTTTACTCTAGCAAATATATGGCAATGAGATCACTTGTCTCTTGCAATACAGCAACAGTTCTGGGGCACTAAATTCAGCAGCTGCAGAATCTTAACTAGAGCAGGATACATATGTGAAAGGAATTTTTAAAATTTCCTCTAACAACTCTCTTCAGAAACCCATGTTGCTATTTTTCTTCATGAAAACTAGACTGTTCCCCAGTTACTACACTATAAACTCTGTATGGAGATATGCACGCAGATTGGATCTTAAGACTTAGCAGTACACATTATCAGTGTGCACATACACACATCATACAGACTTGCTATTTTTATGGACATAAAATGCCTAGATTTGCTACATGTTAACAGCCACTTTTTAGCAGGTTTATCCTGTGCTGTTTTCAGCTACGGCTTGAACACACTTCTACATTTTAACTATGCTCAATCACAACAGTTTATTCTCTTTCTTTAGCCTATGTGTCCATTGGTGGGTATCCATCACTCCAGCTGGGGACAGCAGCTCTCACTCTCAGACCCCAGTAAGAACTAGAGCGCACTATATTTCATAGCATAAACTACCAAATCTCTCATGCCATTTGATTTTGGAGGTGTTAAGGAAGCAAAGTAAGAATCCTTAATACTTTCATCCTGCATGAACTGCATTCAGTATTGTACATTGTCAATTTAAAATAATCAAAATCACAGCCACACAAACTTCCTGTTACTTATCAAGCATTTGCTCCTTCAAAGCTTGCATGAGCAGATTGTTGTTTATTCTCATATGTTAAAGCATTTGGAAACTATCAGTCATTTGGAGGGGGAGACAAGAAAGGAAATTCATATGATTTTGCATGTAGGGACAAATGCAACCCCTGATTAACAGGTGCAACTGTTGTTGTTTTTGCCAGATTTATTCTTGCTTCTAGCAGGACAGAGCTGAAAAAGCATGGGCCTAATAAAAGAGATTTATCATCTAGATAAAAATAGTTTCTTTATACTCTCCACTCTGTGTCTTGTGCTGCTAAGGAACTCTTCAAAATTCTTTTGTTTTTGACAATAAAATGGTTCCCATGGCAATACCATCTGATGTCACAGAAACAAGGCATGTGAGGTCATAAATCCTTCAGAGGAAAAAATAAAATAACAAAGGAGGCCCAGAACTTTACATATCTGTGATTTGAGGTTAATATCAGTTTCTTTGTTCTGTACTACTTAGTTTCACTTTTTTCCTTCCCCCCCCCTAAATAATTTATTTAAAAAAAAAAAAAAAAGGCAGCAGAGAGATTTGTCCCAGGAATTTCCTGTTGGCTGTTGACCAAAAAACAGAGAATACCAGCAATAATGTGAACAATGCAAGTTCCTCCTAGGCCAGCTTTGAGCAAGCTTCCAATTCCTTCCATAGCTTGGCTGAAATATGACAGTGCTTTGGAGAGGTTACTGGGCTCCGCAGCCAGAGTTCTGTGCAGAAACACTGCAGTTTCTCTCCTGCTCCTTCACCCTTCTCTAGGGTCCCAGTTACAGGAACCCAAGTTCATGACATTGAAATAAACATCCCACTGCTGCAAGGTGAAACCACTTGCTTTGCGAGGAAAAAGTACAAACTTGCATCTGCTGTATGACGAAACCCAGGCCATTGCCAATGTGGATGAGATGAGATCGTCAGCCAAATATTATGTCAGTGGTCAGTTCCAGGCATTTCAAGAGGAAGAGCCAAGAAAACCTGCAGAAAGCAGGTAGTTGTGACATTATCTGCTCACCATTTCTTTCCTGACCAGTGACTTGTAAAAGCAGCATGCTAGCAAGCGTACGTACACGCACACACACACACATGCATACACGTACTGGCTTTCTCCTTTTCTACACCTTCGCAGAGCACAGCCATTTTCCTCTTGTAACTCCTCTTTTACTCACTGTACGCTAAGAACCAGACATCTATCAAGTGGTTCATTGGGTTTAAATAAGGAATTAGTCAGCTCACCGAGAATCTGCCACAGCACTCAGAGAGAGACATCAGCAGATTTCAGGTCACTAGAATAAGATTTTAAGAACTGAATCTTTAATATGCTTTACATGTTAATGCGTATTTCAGAGTACAGATGTGTTTTTCATAGCTTCCATCCAAGGATCTCAAAACATTTTTAAATGGGTGTCTAGTTTAGACTTCACTCTTTTATGAAGCAAAGGACATTCTACCTAGTGAGAGATATATTAAAGCTCCCAAGTAGAGCATGGCAGCAAAAATAAACAAACAATACCTTACTGTCAAGTCCAAACATTCAAAATTCATTGGTCAAGCACTTGAAAAGATATGTGCTTAAACTAGAGGCTATATTGAAAAGAATACATTCTTAATTACCTCTCTTTGCCAGTGTTAGCAGTGCATTAAGTTGCTAGTTCAAGCTTTTCCCCCAACTGAGAAATGTAGAAGTGTGCCCTTTATGGAATGAAATAGATCTCACACAATTGCATTACTTCAGGAGCTGGAACTTTTTGAAAATACAACTATCCTGAGACTCAATAAAGTCATGAGAGTTGGCAGCACTGTGTTTAGGACAGGAAGTAATGAATGGTAATGCTTTCACTCAAAACTCCAGGGATAGGTAGAACACAATTATTAAAGTCTGAATTTACACCAGGCTGTGTTCAATGTGCTCTCCGGAAAAGGAAAAAAAGAAGTCTAAGTCTCTTGCGACCAGAAGAGGCAGAAGTTACCAGGTGTGTAATACATCGTTATCCACAAATATCCTGCATTCAGTGTCTGCTGAAGCTATGCTGAAGCTACAGGTCAGAACTGCCTTCAGGAATATTTTCTACTCTACTTTTGCTTTCAGCAGTGTTTGGCACTCAGCTGTGAAAATACCGACTTGGAGCAGGGTAGCTTAGGAGATAAGGGGATCACAGCACAAATACTATGGCTTTGATACTAGTGGGATGTAATATGGTAACGCAAAGTATTGCAATCAACCACGAACGGTGGCTAGTCCAGACACAACCCCTCGACAACCATCTATTTTGTAAGTGGAAGTTAATTTAACAACAATATAGAATTATGCCTATGGGTACAGATTACTTTTCCATAACAACTAAATATATTCAGAAGGTGAAAACGGATGGAGGTGAAGCACTTGGATGTGTGTTTCAGAAAGCTTTGTCTGTGGAGTAGAATTTCAGGCAAGGCTGTTACCATCCTTTGGATGTTGGCAGAAGAGGTAATTACCAGCGATGATCTAAGAGTGCTATATATACTTATACATTGTATGTGGTCATGGAAACCACCACAAAAACTGCTGTATTTTCAAAACCATGATATAAATTTCAAACTATTATATAAAGTGGCTTCATACTGCTCTGCTAGGGCGCACTAGCCTCTTTCTATACCATTCACAGCATAGTTACTATAGTAACTAATGCATTGCAAAAGAGAGGAAGAAGCTAAAAAGCAGCTTAAAAAACCTTAAAATTATAAAGACCAAAGAAAGAAAGTGTCTTTACAAAACCAAAAAACATACTGTGATGAATGCAGGCACAGTTTTATTTGTTTGGAACTACCAGTAACACCTCACTCAGGATGCTGGCACTTAAATTCATGTAAATTATTTAGCCTAGCAGTTCTGTGGCACCTAGTGCTGCACTGGCTGGGCATACCCAAACTTTACAAAACCAAGATTTTATTCCCTTAATCAACACGCAGAACTGCATAAAGCATTTCCTTCCTCCTCCGATTAATACTGCAAAGCTTTAAAATCCATGAAAATTTCTACATATTGTAAATTGTAAAGATCATCTCTGGGAGAGGAGCTCAGTTTCTGTAACGCATACAGTTTAAAATTTGACATTTTCAAGTTTCATGTGCAAAGCAGCCATCTTTGGCTGAAAGTGTGAGAGTGGCAGAACAACACACAAAGTAATAGGAACTGTTACAGAGGATTACATACTACAGAGAAGAAACATCAGCAGAAGATAAGGCTCTCTGAAGTTAGCGATTACAAGTTTTTTGCATCACTCTACTTGTGTGCATGCATGTTCTCATACACTGCAGTCTGATTCTCTACTATCACATGCAAATTCATGTAAAATTACTATATCAGCATCGTATTCACTCCCACTGCCATTCTACATCTACACAATGCAAACTAGCTGTGGGACAAAGCTAGATATAAAAAATAGAGATTCAAGAGCTTCAACTAATTCAACATTCCATTGCTTAAGGATATTCCTGATAAAACCTATAGCTCTTTCTCTGTGTCAGCAATTCTCTTTCCTCAATCTTCTTTGATATTGTCTTATTAATAAGAAAGCTACCATCTAGTATTTTTTTGGTCAAAATACTCCTTTGTTCTCTGGCGTCTCCATGATCCTGGGAGGAAAAGCCACTCTCCCCATCAGACACTGAACGGCCGTCTAAGGGACACTTTCTGTAACTGACTTTTCGCAGACACTTTTTTGTAGAGTGTGAGAAGCAGCAGCAATGGTTTCTGCTGAGTCTCTGGGATAGGTTTAGTCATCAGGCATTCAGAGGCTCTGGCAGCTGGTTCAAAGTCCCATGTCAAACACAACGAACTAACCCCTTTGGCTTAAAAGCAGAGAAAGAATACATGGAAAATTGCCATCACAATCAGTTGAATAACAAAAACATAGCAAGCCATCTGGAATTTTTTTAAGACCTTCCTTCGTAATGCCAATATTTTGCAAACCTCAAAAAACAACCACAGTTCAAAAGTAAGGGGTTTGCCACCCGTTATTCTGGTTGGCTGCAACAAACGGGGCAATGCTAAAGCTCAGCTTCAGCGTACTTCAGGTATCAAACCCTCACAACTCACTAACCCTTGAACTAATAGCTACATAAATAAACTTTATATAAAACCTGGTGAGGGAAGAATTGCATGGAAACCTAACTTATATCTCCTTGTTCCCTTCTTATCTAGAATATCAGCAGTAGATTTCAGAATTTTACAAAGAAAGAAGAAATTGAATTTCCTAATCAGACAAACTAAATCACATAAAAAGCATCTAGCAAAAAGTTCTAAGCTTTTCCCAGTGAACCTGAATTGACAAGTTCACCTGTATTTCTCATTCCTTTTGATTCTTGTCTTTCCCCTCAACACACAGAAAAGATAGCACATACTCTTCAGACAGTCTAATATTTTTTTAATCAAAGGGAAATTAAAGAAGAGGCAATGATGTACATTCCTTCTGGGGAAAGTAGAAGCCTCATTCCTATCCTGTCTTAAAATAGCCTGATTGAACTACAATATTTGCGTTACAATTCTGGGTCAGCTGCACCATGGGATTATGCATGCAGATCAGAGGGTTGTTTAGTTTTTATTTTCAGCCTTGTAGATTTTTCACATTATATCCATTCTGCTGCACATTCCTCCTGATGTTACATATCGATGCAGTTTGGAATAATTGGAGAGATTTACTCTCTGGATGTTTGGAGGAGGAAACAAGGCCTACGACAGTTTTATTCATTGGCAGTGGAAATCCTTGCTGCAGAGTATCAGGTGTCAAAGCAGACAAAAGAGCCTTTGATTCTTTTCAAACGTCGATTCAGATTCTTATATTCTCTACTTCAGTATCAACTCACCGCATTCATCACTACAGTACTCTGAATTGTACCTGGAGTATATAAACTCAGGACCAAGTAATGCTTATCAAGTGTCATCTGGTAAAAAGCCTTCCCTGTCAACTACAGCTGAACAAATGTCTGCTACAGCTCAGCAGAAGTTTCCAATTAATTCCACTTTCTTCACATATTGTATGTCAAATTCCTGAACATATTTTATCAGAATAATTTGCAAACTTATTTACTGGATAATTCTTGATCTGCTGACAGGTCTTGGTGGACAGTTCATATATACAACTCAGGCTGAGCTACTCAGTCACAGAGATCAGGTGTTTTTGCATTTCTCTTCTGGCAGCAGCGACTCTGTGTAATGCACAGGTCTCGCGAAGGCCCATCTGCATTTCAAACCCATCTCACTTTACCAGTTTGTGTGTAAGAAGCACAGCACTTGTTGATCACAAAGGGGAATTTTAATTAAAGCTATTTAAAAATATCTGCTGAAAGGCGCTGCAAGAATATGAAAAATTATTATCTGCCTTGTACTGAAATAGTGAACAAATCCGTACAATTACAAAAAATTAGAGACTGAAGAGACTATTTAGTCTCTAATCTTGAGCAGTGCTGCAATTAGTGTATTCTAAGAATGTTATTCAGTCTTAGTCAGTGACTGTACTTCGATCATATTTGTTAGAAATGTACTCGTCTGTGTGCTGACTCATAGTCAGAACAAATTTCATCTCATTTTACCTTGAGAAATCACACTCGTTTGTATCATCTTCAATGGTTCTTCTCCAGAGTTTTTCCTTAGGGTTTTATGCTGCATATTCTGGGTTTTATTTTTATTTTGCAACCTCACAGCATTTGTGTCTTTCTGAAACATTTTCGATTATCAGACCATTTCTCTCTTACATTTCTCTTCCAAGCTGTACATAAAAAAACTCTTCTGATTTGCCTTCACGAATCAAATCTCCAGATATTTCATCCTTTGAGTTAAGGCTGATATGAATTTCCCCTGCTTTGTAAAAAATCTCTTTTATACTAGAACTTGTATGCAGACTACAATGCATACATTTTAGGGAGGAAAATACCAGATAGGATCTAACTGGAGCATATGAAAAAGAATACAGTCTTTTCCAGAAGAAGTCAATGTTCCTGACTCTGTACTACTGAAAAAGATGTTTTATTTTCATTACATAATTTATCCTTTATCCTTTATATCACTATAATTTCAAAATGAACCTGCTGGTGTACTCATCTTCCTGCTTTGAGAAGGGAAAACACTAGGATTTATTTTGATAGCAAAAAGGTTTCCATTTATTAACATAAGAAATAGACTAGACAAAGCCAAGCAGTTGATGAACTGTAATTACTTCCATGATTGATTAATAAGACATGGGAATGTCCCCTTTGATTTATTATTCCTTTATTATTGTTATTAATACATAGGAACCTCACTCACTGATTTCTAAGCTAATGTCATGCAAACAAAGGGGGTAAAAAGGGGCCACTACTCCAGTTTCATATCTGTAGAACACACTTGATTTTCTACATTATGAAATTCTGATTAAGCAGCCAGAACATGCCATATATTCCAACATGACACACACCAAGTTGATTAAAAGCTAGGTGAAAGGCCTTAAAATTCAACAATTTGAAAAAAATTCCCCCCCTCACTTTGTTTGACATGAGCCTTTGCTTTGAGCGTCTTCTGGATATAGAATATATATTCTAAAGGAACAAAAAAGTTTGTTGGTTTTTTATTTAAAACCTGCCTCCATATGTACACAAAACAGCTCTTTTCTACTTCCCCTTTCCCTCTGTCTCGCTCACTCTCACACACAGCTGAGACCTGAGATGGAAAAGCCACAGTTACCTTCTAGGCTTCTAGGCATTTCATGTATATTAATGAAGATGCATTAAACATCTTTCACTGAGCAAAACAGTGTTTGAAACCCATAAGTTACTGAGAGGAGGAAGAGACAGAGAGAAAGTAATATTATAGAAATAAACACAACCGTCTGAACAAGCCAAGGGCAACACACAGATTTTTCACTTCCACTATGCTAGCATCTCTAAAGGAGAGAAAGTATCAGAAGTCTCATCAGGTTCTGTATGCTGACTACGGATATGATACTCTTGAGTACTTTCTTATGGTTTAATTTTGTTTAATGTTATTGTTGCTAATATCCACTTAGAAGCATGGAATTAAAATGTTTTTTTGTTACTACTATCATATTTTTCTGTTTGGCAGACTGGTTATTTAGTCTTCGCTTCTGATGGGACTTGAAAGGAATATGATGTGCAATTTTCTTGTGCACAAGGTTTTTCCTCCATGTGTCATTTCAGCATCACCCAAGACTGTTTAGCAGCTAACTTTCACTCCCTCTGCTGGCTCTCAGGCATCAGAGCAGAAGATATTATTTTGGTTAGGTCCTATAAATGAAATGTGTTTACTATTACTTCTATATAAAAACAATGGTAACAGTTAAAGCAAATTCCTAACACACTAGAACAGTTCTGGATACACTGTGTTTATACATTTTTCAAGTTCATTGAATATTTTAGTCTCCCTGGGCCTTCCAAGTCACTCTTCAGGGGTTCCCACCAGCCATGTACAAAGCCAAGGTCCAGCAGCTCAGAGTCAGCACTTGGATGTATTCATTGCCAGCCTCAAATTTGAGGTCATCGTGAAAACCTTACACAATCGGACTTTTGCAAAAAAAAGGAGTACAACTGACACAGCCATCAGCCAAGACATGACGATCCTTTGAAGAAAATCAGCAACAGTTATAATTTTCAAGAGATAAGTATGAAAGATGGATGGATGATGAGCAAACCAATAGCATGTAGAAGGAGGAGACCAAATAATCCCAATAGCAAGGGAAGCTCAAATTGAAAGATTCAGTCTTTGCATGCAGGCCTACAAAAAAATGTTGCCAACAACCAACATGAGTCCTGGTGATAATACAACTCTCTTAGGCCATCATTCATGGCCCATTTTCTGTAATAATTGTGGAATTTGTGCATATAAAGACAACGATACTCTCAACTGTTTTGCAGCTTTATGCAAGAGCAACCTCTCTATCGGTATCTAAAATACAAAGGTCTCTTTCACCCTCACAGCTGGCCCTTCTGCTCTTCCATCATCACAGCTGACACAGCTGACAAGTTTATCTATCTTAACTGTATTCTCCTTAGCTCAGTAATAATTGCTGACAGGTACCTCTCAGCTTTCAAAACTAGATGAATACCGTGTTTTCTGCAAAAACACGTCTGGAGTGATCAAAAGATCCTGTACGCGCCCTGAATCTGTCTTAGAAAAGTCTAGTTTTATTTCTGCTGCTCTTCGTGATCCTCCATAGCACTATCTCCAACAGTGAGACCAGTTCCACCAGGGATGTCTGCAGGAGTTTGGGAATCTGCTGACATGACTGTGCAAGAAGCACTCACCTTCCATCTCACAGAAGCTCACCTTCAATTCAAGTTTCCTAATACTGTGAAGAGACTGGCAACCCTCCTCAGAGTTTGTCAGGTCAGTATCAGCAACACCGAAATAAAAGACTTTGGATCGAGAGATCTGAACACAAACCTGTTACAGTGTTCTCTCAGAACTTATTGCAAAATGTACAGACAACCTGGTGGATAAAAGAAAGCTCAAAAAGAGTCAATTAACACCTTCTCATCACTTAAAACTCACGTCTGTTCCTCCTAGGTGGTCTGTTTCCAAATGGGTGAGATGATGAAAGTAAAAATTGTTATGTCACATTGAAAGAGCGGGCACCGCCAGCTACAACGATCAATAACAACAGAAAAGCTTCCAGTAGCTACAGAACCTAAGTGCCATAAAGGGATGTCTAGAGACGAAGGCTATGATAATGACAAATAGATCTAAAGCATTCTGTTTAGAGCAAAGCAAGATCCAGGTCTGACACAAACACATTTATAAGGATGGCATGAAGCATTACTGAAAGATTGCAAAAAGATATAAACTGAAAACTAAATTATTTTAAGGAGTCCTTTAATTATTTTTTCCAGCTCCTTAACAAGTACCATCAGAAGTCAGCTTTCCTCAGGATTTCTGATGCTTTCTAGGAAAGTCTAGAACATGGAGCAGCTTTCCTATGAAGACAGGCTGAGGAGATTGGTGTTGTTCAGCCTGGAGAAGGCCCTGGGGGGACCATATAGCAACCTTCTTATACCTGAAAGGTGCCTATAAGAAATCTGGGGAAGAGCTGTTCACTGGGGCATGTAGTCATAGGATGAGGGGTAATGGTTTTAAACTAGAAAAGGGTAGATTTAGGTTGGGTATTAGGAAAAAGTTCTTCACCATGAGGGTGGTAGATCACTGGCACAGGTTGCCCAGAGGTGGTGCAGGCCCCATCTCTGGAGAAGTTCACAGTCAGACTTGATGGGGCTCTGAGCAACCTGATCTGGTAACATTGTCCCTGCTCACTGCAGGGGTTGGACTGGATGAGCTTTAAAGGTCCCTTCCAACCCAACAAAGTCTATGATTCTATATTTTGGACTTGAAGAAAATAAACATAATCTGACTACAGGTCTCTCAATGGTAACCTGAAAGGCATCCATGTTCAGTGAACTTCTACATACATCCAGGAATGTTCTGAAAATGTTGTTCCCTGGTTTGAGTCACTTTATAAGAAAGACATGAATGCAGTAAGAGTATGGTTTAGGAATGTTACTTTCTTCATATTAATGTCACCTGGCAGATCAGTGTGCACTGACTGCAGTGGCTGCTCTGATAAACTCACTTTCTGCTCTTGTGAAGTGAAAGTAACACGATCTCTGGAAAAGTGCATAGCGCAGCTGAGAAAGTCATTAGAGATAGAAATATAACTACAAAAACTGAGCAGCTTTGTTATATTAAATGAAGTCCCCTTGAGGCAAAAATATATTAAACTACCTCCTAGGTGACCCAAATGTCACATGGGACTCTACAGGTATGTAAGTAGGCAGAAAGATTCTATCATTTTCATGGAGCATACATAAACCCCTAGAAGTCATATATACTCCAGACCCTAGGGTCTAGAACACTGACAACCATGCAGTAAGAAATGAACTGTACCTATAAGGACGTACAGTTAAGTTCACCACTATTTTATGTAAAAACTTCACTCAACAAGTGCTGTGGAGGGTGCATCTTGAACTGCCTGGCATAACCCAGCAAACTAACACATTGAAATGTTCTTCAAAAGTGCTTCAATGAAGACTACTGCCAGACTCCCAGGAATTGGCATAGAGGTTGAGAAAGACTTGCTCAGCATCTACCCTGGCTTCGTAGGATCCATACGGAAGCATGTGCCAGTATGGGAAAAGGCCAAGCGTGTAATTTGAGCAGTTTAGAAACAGCAGTTTCTAAATTTCCATCCCCTTAATCTCATTGAGTCATGCTCTGGATCCCAGGTTGGAGTGAGAACTCTCTGTTTGTGTCTCAGTGGCCAGATGTGGAAGAATAAGAAAAGGTGCACAGGAATAAACCTTCCTGGCCTTCTCCCACTCTGTCTGTGGGAGATGGGCATAATAAATCATGCACCACAAGCTCAGGAGTTTGCACTGAGGTGTAACCTAGTATAAAATCACGGACTCATAGACTTGTCATCTAGTCCTTCTCCCTGCTCTGCAGCAAGATCAATTTGCTCTAAACTCTTCTAAAATCCTTCAGCTTCCCTAAGTAGTCTATCTTGGTGCTTTATTACCATTTTCATTAGAAAAGATTTCCTAAAATCTTCTCTGATGCTTCCTTGCCCAACTGTAGACTGTTTTTTCTTGTTCTACGCACCATGAATTGAAGAAAAATGGATCCCCTCTCTCTTTACATCATGCTTTTATGTACTTGAAGACTAATGTCAATTTCCTCTTATAGTTGCATAAAGATTTATATTTCTCCTTTTGCTTCAGAAAAAAGACCAACACTATTTGCAGAGACTCCCTCAAGTTGAGTTACAAATCTCCACTATTAATTGGAATATTCAGGTGTTTTGTCCTTGTCTTACCCTAGAGTACACTCCATCAGTTCAAGACCATGGAGACCTCTACAAATCTTACTTGTCAACCTGAATCCCATGCCGTAGTGGGAAAAGGGAAGGATTTGACACCTCTCAGGCCTGAGAAGCGAATTCTCCATTGTACTTCACTGAGTTTGATATCAATGAAGTCAAAGCTGTTTATGGTACTGCAACTTTGATCCTCACTATTGCAGCTGTTCCCTAAGTTGCCTGCCAAAGTCTAAGGTAGTTGGAAACTTTGTGGTGTCTGGGACACTGGCTTTCTATTCTCCAGA
Source organism: Mesitornis unicolor (assembly GCF_000695765.1). NCBI lineage: Eukaryota > Metazoa > Chordata > Aves > Mesitornithiformes > Mesitornithidae > Mesitornis > Mesitornis unicolor. The sequence goes on along the minus strand of NW_010165319.1, from coordinate 40,995 downwards.
ATTCTGTAGCTTGCTGCAAACAAACTGGACATGTATGAACTGACAGATTCTCCCTCTTCTCTTTGATGGAAAAGTCACATCACAGCCCTTGTGAAGACACAAGAGGTCAGTCTCAGGTCTATGTTACTGTATAAAGTCCACAGAGAAGATAAAATGTGGACAGCTGAGAAATACCTTCTCAGTTCCAAGCTCCATTTATTTGGTCATCCCAATCACTGCAAGTTGCAGCTTCACTCTAGCAGAAGTAAATCTAATGAGGAAGAGATTTCAGTTAATTCTGTTTTTTTTAATATTGCATTAGTGCTGAAAATAAGTTAGAATGCTCAATTTAAGGATTTTTTCTGATGCAGGTATGAAACATAACTGGAACACTCAATAATACCACAGGCCTCACAAATTAGAAATGAGAAACGGGACCGCAGTGATTGACAGTAGGGCTGGCCCATAATTTCAGCTGAAAAGACACACAGATTTGTGAGGACCAAAACACAGCATCTCAAGAAAAGTCCAAACCCAAATTTCAAGCTAGCCACTCTGTTCTAATACTTCAGTAGTTTGAATCAAAACTCTTAATGTGAATTCTTCTAAACCTCAGAATTATTGACATAGACACCTATCTTTTTAGACCCACAGCAGAGTAATAAAGAGTTAACTTTTAAAGTTTAAGGGTTTAACTATGTAATCAGAAGGACACCAGTATTCCCAACCTGAGAGAAAATTTAAGGCAGGGATTATCTCCTGCAGCCTCCTCAAAATAAAATAAGAGTAATCTTGATGAAATAATAAAAAAGCCTTGTTTCTCTGCAGCGATCCTTGAACAGCAGAGCATTTGAGTGCAATGGAAGAGAAGCCAGCACTTGGCTCATAGTGCATTAGTGTTCTGTCACCTCTACTGCCAAAGTGAACCATTACTTACTAAAAGTGGTCTCCTGACGGGCCCCTTCTGGGACAGCGTACCCATCACTTTCTGAAGGGTAGTTTGGAAGATTCTTCCCTTTTTGTTGGGCAGTCCCCTGGGTTTCCAAACCTCATGCATTATGGATAGAAACTTAATGGAGAGTGGCTGGGGGAGAACGCGCTTGGCTGCGTAAGCACTGCTTGCCGAGCCTCTCGGCTCAACACAGCCATTGCTGCTCTGCATTTTCTGCTTCTCTTTCCATCTTGTGTATGCCAACTTGATTTCTGTTCTGTTTGTGTGAACCCCATTAAATCCCAACTCTGCTTATTACCACGAGCTTTCTTTACATGAAACTATCTTCCCTTTAAGGGTTGTCCCAGATTCAGAGGCAAATCCACCTGCAATTACCTGACACGTTGCCAGCCCATGCCACCTGGACTCTCCCCCCACTTTGGACTGGGAGAGACCCTCCAGCTCACTGTCACCTCCTTGGCACTTTGTTACCTGCCACCACGTTGTCCATCTTTGCCTTGCCTGATCGGTAATGACAATTCTTGTACATAAATTATGTGCCTTCACTGTAACACAACACCAGAATATTCTCTGTAGTACTGACCACACAGGCATTAACTCTAATAGTTAGCAGTTTCTGCAAATGCACCAATGATTTAACTTTAGACAGAAGAGAAACTTGTTTATAAAATATCTGTCAGTATCAATAGACAATTAATATAAAATAATCTATTCATGAAGAGTCTCTCAGATTGTAATGAAACTTTGTAACTATGTCCTGATCTTCTTTAGCTAAGAAACTTGGGATATTTTATGAAGGTTATGGAATCTCACTGTTGTTACAGATACAGAGGAAGTGAATGGCTTTATGTCTTCTCTTACAGAAAAGAAAGGGGCAAAAGAGATATAGTTTTCTTCCAGAACATGAATCCTCTCAGCTTTCTATGACTCCTTGGAAAAGAAAAGGAATAGCTTCAAGAGGGTACAGTGAGGCTCTCTTCTTCACGTCTTTTCCTGGTGATGATTATAGCTGTTAAAAACAGAAAGCTGCTGTTTTGAAAATTATGTCAGTGTAGCTTGATAACAGAAAACAAAACAGCCTACCCTCTGTGAACAGAGGATGTACTCCTTTCTCCTTGCTATCCCTGTTGTTTACTACAAGTGGATATGAAAACTCTTTCCATTAAAAGGCGATACACTTTTACAAACAATTGTAAAGAGAAGGTACTTCAGATTTGGAGCAGATTCTACAGTGACAGACCTACCTTTGAAATCAGGCAGTTTGAGTAATACTTGAACTCACCAATGCTGAGGTTGTTTCAAAAGACAATGAGGACTGACACAGACACGAACATTTCTCTCCCCAAAGAGGCTCTGTTAGAAAAAGGCTGATTTCCTATTGAAGCTGGAGGAACCAGAGGCTTCGTACAATGATCTCAGATGAAAGTGATTTTGCTGACATATTACCTGCTGATGGGGGTATTTTGTTCGTAATATTCCTGGCACAGTAAAGTATGTGCAAAAAAGGATAATGTGATGGGATTTCCCTCTTAATCATCCCCATGTAAGCCCAGCAGTAGAAACATTTCAGGCTGTTCCGTAGAAATGATACCTCACCCTTCCTGAGCTGCTCTGGTTTTCTTGTCTGGAACCTATCCATGAAGGAGGAACAAAGTCAGACTAAAATTACTAGAAAAATACAGTAGAGATATAGGAAGTAATTAAAACTTACTTTATAGTTAGAAATAGTGAACTCTTTGATGCAATAGTATGTCTGGCTATTTTAAGAAATGTAGCAGGCATTATAGTAGGCCAATAAATATAACAGTATTTCATAACGTATGCATGAAAAATGGTAGCATGACAAAATGTAAAAATAGACAATAAATTGCATTTTTCATTCAGGCCTGGCCACCTCACCTGCATTCTGTACACTAATCCTCCTTTCCAATGATTTATTCTGTTCCAGACTCTAGAAACAGTTTGAAAAACTGTTGCTACTTAAAATATAGAATGGGAAAAACTGGCAGAAGACCTTCCCTTGCCTTGCCTTGCCTTTCTCTTCCTCTAGTTACACAGGTCCAAAGTGCAAGATGAATAGTAGTCACTCTTGTATTAATGTTAAGTTTGAAGTTCAATTGCTTTAACCCTCAAGGGCTGGATCCAGATGCTGTAAAGCAGCGAGCCCACTGGTGACAAGTCTAGGGTAAGGCATAATTCCCAAGAAAGGAGAAACAAAGCCATCACAAAGCCATTCCTCTTAGCCACTGGTTGCAGCTAAACAAAACTTCGTGCTCACAGAATGACCGAGAAACGCAAGACTGCTGCTTTTTCTAACTATGAACAACAAAACTTGGGTTTGACTGTGCCTCCAGCCTCTGGGCATCAGCAGAGTTCATTCAAGTTCAAAAGAGCGTAGGAGGCCATATTTACTTTGGGGAAATCCTGAGTAAAGATAACATGCCTGTATGCTCCATAACACATGCACAAAACATATCTGGGATGGTTAACATCTCCTCTGTAGCTGGGCTGCTGAACTGTTCAAAATTAAGGTAAATTGATACAATTCATAAATATAATCCAAAGAAGGTACTTTGAGGAGGAAAGGAAGACATAGCCAAGATGGCACACATGAACAGTTGTCTTAAGTTGGAGAGGTAACACTGGTGGTACTCTCTAGATTAAGCAAGGTCAAATAGAGGAGTCCAATTTTCTTTGGAGTAACAGAATTTTTCTTTCTTAATTCCCTTCACTGGCCACCACTGTTTCTCTCTTAAAGCTTTCAGCACTTAAATGTCTTACATCTTCAAGGATATGTATGACATAGATGTACTCCTGTAAAAATGTAACTCCTTGGGCAAATGTTTTCACATTGAAATAAGCACATCCCTATGGTCAGCCATGCTGGGATAGCAGGAGCATTGGAGCTGCCCCTCTGTGGGTAGGTAGGTCAGTACAAGTTTGTGTGGACAAGGCTATGAAGATTGGCTCCATCGCCCAGTCTAACGAAAACACAGGGAAATCCCTCATCCCTCTAGATCTGGTAACAAAGGTTAACAGTGTTAACTTCTTAAAAATCAAAAGGAGCGTAACGTCCTCCTGATCTACACCCTTGACCAGCAACAAAACAGAGACAACCAGTTTCTAAGGAACTCTAAAATACTGTTTTTCAAGGTCTGATGATTTTTTAGATAACATCCTTATGATCAAACACAAAGGCACTTTTGAAAGTGTGCTAACGAAGATACTTTTTAACACCTCTGTGTATCATTATTCCAAGGCACCACGGGTGTGTGATGTTGGAATTAAGAGGCTGACAGAAAAGAGCACAGTTTGCCATGGCTTGGGAAGTTCTGCAGGCACAAAAGGCAAACAGTAATGTCAAGCAGATGGCTAAAAACAGGAACCAAAGCAAAAAGAGGAAAAAAAAGGTTGCTTGAGCAACACACACACATTTACAAGGTCTCATTGGCAAACCAGGACAATGAGTCTTTTGTACAAGGGAAATAAATTATACAACATAGAGCCATATCACTCTGCCCACAAGGCTGCATTAAATGAATTCATTCGAAATGAATTGACTGATTAATAAGAGCTACTAAAAACTGTCCAGGAACTCCTATTACTGTACCCTTCATATGTATACACTAATGACATATCATTGTTTTAAGTGGTCAGAATTGTATCTTATCACATGTGAACATCATAAGCCCTCTACAGCGAAGAGCCAGTGCAGATTCTGTTTTTAGCCTAAATGTTAAGAGCCTTTGCTTTTGGATCAGGACAGTTCAAATTCTATCTCCAGTTAACCACAAAGCCCCAAGTGACTATGAAATGCTGTAGTGACATCTATACAATTTCAGAGGTCACAGATTGCTTCCATATTCTAATTACTACAGCTCATTACAGTGAAGAAAAATAACTTCTTTCTTTGAGTCACAGATGTGAAAGGAAGATCTTGTGGTTAAAGATTCACAGAATCAAGAGGCCTAGATTTTTTTCTCCTTCCAACTATATTGCAGATTTCCAGTGCAATAACACTCCTTTTCTTCCATTGGGTCTTGGAAGACTTAACAAATCTACGTTCATAAAGCATTTTGAGGTCCTAATTTAAATATGCATAACACGCCTTACAAGCAGAATATTTTTTGTCACAGATTAGAAAGTTTGAAAAGAGGAAACACTAACTTTATCCTGTATGGCCGATTTTTTGTGTTAACTTTATTTTAGAACATTAGGCAATTAGGGGATACTATACAATATTTGAATTTCCCAAAGTGTAATACTCGATTAAATCACAGTTACATGAAAAAAGTCTGTACAAGACATTGTCCAATTCACGTAGTTCTGTTAACCTTCCAAGATGCACATAAACTACAAACACTGGTTCAGCCAGAAAAGAAATGCCACTGGTATGATCAACCACACCGTGAGGTGGTTTTCAACCCAGTGTCCCACACTCCTAATGTAATGGTATTTTAATTCAACCCAGCAATAAACTGGGTGCCTGATATTGACAGGAATCTGCAATTCTTCACCAGCATTTACAAACTGCAGCATCTTCTTTGGAAACACGAAGCTGCATGTGAATACTTAAGCAACAACTGGCATGATAAGGCACGCGTACTTGTGTCCAAAAATACGCGCTCTGGGTGCGGTATGAGGAACAAGGTCAAGGGACGTGTGCCTTCAAGCCTAGGTACTAGCAGGAAAGTACTCACTGCGCAGGAGTACTCACTCGGTGAGACCCAGGGGGGCAGCACTCTTTTAAAAGGGTTTTCCATACCACAGGACTTTGGAAGTCACTGACAGACTGCCTGAGAAGTGAATGAGATTTCCTTAGAAGTTTTTCAAGGTACTAAAATATCTCTGGGTATCAGTCTTCCACTGAACCTCTAGAGCTAGAGTACCTAAAAAGCTACGAAAAAACCCACTTGTGATTTTTTGTGAAACGTAAGCATATCAATTCAGAGGACGCTCCAGTCACTGCTCTCAAACCTGTTCCATGTAACAGAGGAGCTCTGCAGACCTGCAGCAGCTCCCATGACCATCTGGAAACACAGGTATTTCCCTGTTCCAAAAAATCGGACTCACTGTGCCTTGGTGGGGGATCTCCAAAGCATGAGTCACCCCCATTGAGCCACCACTTTTGGCTTAAGCCGCTTGCCTAATTTGTTTGTGTCAGCAATCGATGCAGAATCAGAACTCTGGGGTTTCAGTCTCTGTTCAATCTGCAGTTATCCAGTCTTCCTCTCAAATCGAGCTTGCATTGACATTTTGCAATACAGAGTTAACTGCAAAGCGAATGACATTAGAGTGACGCCATCACATCTTTGCAACCTAAACTCTCCAGTATAAACAAAAAGCAGAAACAAATCCCCTGTCTCCTGAGCATTAGTCATTCCTGAAAAGACCAAATGCAGAACTGCTTTGCTTATGGTCAAAAATGAATACTGCGAATAAGTGACTGGAGGGCATTTTAGATTTCATGTTAAGGAAACAAAGCACAAATTGACTTTTTATAAAGGTCAAGTGAAAAATTTGGTATCTTAAGGCTGTAGAGAATTTCTAATCTGTGTTCAGTTCTCTTTACATTAAGGAAAAAAAAAAAGAAAAAAGAGGAGAAAAATATTGTCATGCCCAGCTTAACAGATGATCTGGCTTGGGACAAAGGGAAGAAAAAAGAAAAAGATTGTATTTGCAAGAAAGTCTGGAATTGCAAATAATAGTTTACAGTAATGTTCCTCGATGGAAGCTGTTACGATGCCCTTTCACAAACCATTACAACAGTAGCAAAATACATCCAGCTTGGTTTGTACATTACCTGAAGGGTCCAGCATTTGCCACAGGTTTGTGAATTAATTGGTTATGTGCTGAAACAGGTATTTAAGATATAAAATTCATCCTCTATGCTAAAAATACATAATGTAACAAATAATACCCATACTGAAAATTATATTTTACATTCCTTTCACATGGACTAAAAATTGTGTCCCCTGTGAACTGACTAAACAGCTTTGCAACAATTTAAAAAAAAAAAGAAAAAATTTTCCTGAATCTGATGTTTTAACTCAAATCCGTTTTAATCATTATGCACCGGGTGACTTCCATCCTACAGTGTGCTTTGTTCATGCCACTGCCAGAGTCATTGCTGCCTCAGTACCCTGTGGTTCACCTCCCACATGTGAGATGAACATTAGGACCAAGGACACCAGAGCCTCTGGAAAGGGAAGCAAAGAGGCAGCCCTGGGGAAAGAGCACTAATGGAAACAACAAAAACCTGCACAAGCAGAACCACACAAACAAAAAAGCTTTTGCTGCTTCCTTCCCTACAGCATTTCATTCCTTTCCTCTCCTGCCACAGATAACGCAAATTTTGCGTGTTAGCTGGGGAAGGAAGTTATTCCTTTCCAGAGATTCCAAGCACATTTCACATAGGGCTGAACAAGCTCTTCAGAATAGAATCCACTGTCCCAAATGCTCATCTCCTCCATCTGTACACAAGCCCTTCCTCCCTGCCCCCTTTAATTTTTCCAGTCAGGGAGATTGAGGTTGTGTGGTCTTTAATCTCCTCCTCACAGTTTCACATACAAACCTTGGCTTCAATATTTGGATACATTTCCTGCCCTTTTTTTTTTAAATATTCTTTTAAAGCCAAGTTGCTGAGTGAATCGTAAAGGCAGAGAATTCCAAGAGCGTTAGCTTCTCTGCTGTTCCCAGGGCAGCTCTGGGCCAAAATAAACCCCCGCTGTGCCAGCAGCAGTTACTTACAGTCAAACACCCGGCGTCACAGCGCTCTGCAGCGTCCCAGTCCAGACCATCTCCCGTTTCCCTTAATAGATAAAACCTCCTCAGAGATTTCTCACTTAGTCTCCAACTGTACCCTTCCCATGTTTTCCTTGAGTCACAAAATAACCATCAGAAAAGAAAATGATGAGAATGTAAATATTCTGTCTCAGATCCAGAAAGTCTCTGCCCAGAACATATCCTGCTTCGCTACAAAGCTTTTCCATTCTCACCCTCATTTCTGCTTCTAAAGAAAGGATTTGTTCCCAGTTTCAGAAACTAATGATTTACATTGTGCCTTCCCCTCCACCACTGCTGTTCACATAGAGAACTTGGATCCCTAAATCTTTTTCTGCTGAAGAATTCAAGGAACAAATGGCCGCTGCTTTACCGATCTCAGAGTTTCGGTCAGACAGGACTGAAATTTGACATCTGGGCAGAGAAGTCTCAACAAGAGCTGTGTCACTGAAGTCAGTCATTACAAAAAAGAAAATAAAGGATGGTATTATTTTTACCTTCTGGAAAGAAGCTTAATCTTAGAGCTCAAGCCACAGTAAGAAACCTGTTTCAATGGCTATTTGATCAAATTAAAAATTATTCCAACTTTAAAGATTTTGATATTTTCTCATAAGTATCACCATAATTTTAGGAATTTTCACCATGTTTACTTCATTCTTCTACCAAATTTAGGTGAATTTGCACCAGTTGTGTTCACATCCATTTTATGCGTGTATATACCATAAAATCTGGTGACTATCATGTTTGCAAAAAGTAAATTTCAAAAGTTTATGGGCAAAATCCTGCAGGGGAAATGTCCGAGCATTTGATCAAACAGCAAACACAACACCATCACAACTGCAGTTTGGGTGATCGTGAAATAATGGCAGAAAACTGCCCATGAGCAAGTCTAAGAGATCTAAAATTTCACAAATACAGAAAAAAAAAAGTTCAGTCGTGCCGCATAGGCAAGAAGTAAAACAAAGGAGACTGGGTATATTAAAGGGGCAAATCATTCCCATAGTTGCCTAGTCATCTTCCGTACACAGAGAGGGGAAACCCCACGCTCTGATTTGCATGTAAATATTCAGGAAAATGCTACTATCCAATCTATCCACAGACACTATTTCCCCATTGTTTGTTTTATTTTTTCAATATGTCTTCACGCTCCTCTCCGAGACCAATAATTTCCTCCCTGTAAAGGTTGGTCTGAGATACAAAAGAGCTGAACTGCTCTAGACCCCTGCACCCCTTCCTTAGGAAAAAAAAAAAGCCGTCATTCAGGTCCCACTGATTCTGATACAGCATCACTGCAAACCACAGCCTGTTACAACAAGTAAGGCACCAGGGAAAACATTCCCTTCAGCACCACCATAAAAAACTGATACTGGTTTAGACCATTCAGTCGTAGACTGAAGTGTCGAAGCCTGAAGAAGGTGGCAAAGCTGCGAGTCCTCATTCTCTCGCATATACACACACATATGCATATGTTTGTAATTGGCTCTGCTCTAATCACAGCTCCTCCTTTATGCTTTCCTCTTCTCTGTATTTATTTCTTAGCTCCAAACACCAGTTCTCAATGGCAGTAGAAAGGACTTTTTCATTCAATAACACTTCTAACAAAAAAAATTAACTTTGTCTTTTTCAGCCATGTTATTTTTTCCTCATGGTTGCAGTCCCCGCTCACTTCCACCATGAGCCTTTTTTCTATTACCCCCTCTTCTCTATTCCTATATGAATCTGACTTTTCACTTTCCTCGTTCATGTTCCAGCTCTCTCTCTCTCACAGCGGTGCTGGAACATGCAGCAGGATATGATGGATGATCACCTGTCACAGCTTGTTTATTATAATTCAGACAATCAATTACACATCCCTAATGCTGGCTGTCCTGATGAAAATTTACATGCTCGGCACAGACCAATGTGAAAATGGAATCTCATTTGCCAAATGTCTTTCCGTGGGTACAGCATGATGATTACAGTCTGGTTGTTTCAACAGTTGTCTGTGTCTGACAATGTCATCACTTACTGCTTGCCACAGGTCACATTGCTCTAAGGCATTATTTATTGTGTTATGCAGGCTAAGGTTTTCAGAGAACAAAGATGTTAAAGTCACTACGCTCAAGGCAGGCGGGCAAGGTAGATCACACAGCAGGCACAGAGTTTCAGCACCCATCACCTGCCTTTGTTTCCACTGCTGTGAATCCTTGTTCCCTCTCCACCTTTTCTTTTATGGACGGCTGCCTTGTATTAAAGGGCTGGTGAGCTCTTGCATTGACAGGCAGGGTTCTGGCAGACGGAAATGCTGTTCATGCAGTTAAATAAACCCAGGACAGCTCGTGATTTAATAGGACGCAAAGGATTGCAGAAAAACGAGACAAGAAAAAAGGGCTTGTAAGTATTTAGCTAAAATGCTACATAGCAGTAGGTGCTGCACCTGCTGGGAAAGGGTTAAGTGCATTTTACTGACTGAGCGGAAGGGTTCATTCTTCCTTCTAGGTAGAAAGGAGGTGGGAGATGGTACAGAAAAGTGGATGTAGAGTATGGACTGAGTAGCCCATCCTGAGCTTCAGATCAAATACTGGATTTGATCTGAAGTAGCCAGAACTTCAAGAACAGGAGAGAGGACTTAAATGTCATGTGTTAACTGTGTTTATGAGCAGCTTTAAGAATGCACAAAATTATATAAATGTAAGTTTTAGAAATCGTATATGCAGGATGCTTCAGCAACATGCCTAGCAATGCACAGACACACATACATATGCACACGTATGTAAGATGTAAGGGAAGCTTCCTCTGCCTTAACAGGGGAGAAAGGCAGGGAAAGGAAAATACCTTTCCTGACTAGGAGACAAGCTTCTAACACTTTCCTGTTACTGGAGAGAACACAAGAATAGTCCCATTAAATCATCTTGCTGACTTCACCTTGCCTTTATCTCAGACAGAAGTCAGCTGCTTCTCTCCATCTCTTTCTGCTCAACCCAGATAGACTGGTTTGGGTTTTGTACCTAAATTGCCTGTGCTCTAAAGCACCCACAGACTAGTCATTCCTGGAACACTCAAGTGGAAGATGGAGAGTAAACCTGCTAGACTGATCTTCTAAATGCCAGCCTCAGCTGTGGAGGTGGCAGAACTTTCTCAACATAGTAGTTAATTTGCCAGATTCACCACTTCACTTAGGTAAAAATATTTTTAAGTGTTCACTATCTAAATGCTTTACCTAAAGATCTGTGTGCACAAAAATATTACCATAATCTGCAGAAAAGCCATTATATTTATGACATATAAAATAAAAACCTAGATTAAATAATACTTTTCTACACCTTTAATAAACAGGACAAAAGTTAAAGAGGGAGGACTGGTTGTTCAGAATAGATACATTACCCACGTGGAGGACAAGCAGAGTACAGATATGTTGTAACACTGATGATAACTTTTTAAGATCTCATGAGCCACCTACCCGTGTTCGCTCAGTCCTACATGCACGTGAAGTCAGAGAAGAGACCTTTTATTCTTCCTCACAAAATAAAGGTAAAATAAAGTATTTAGCTTTCAGATGAGAGCTATGTTCCCTGTGTGAACAGATGTATGAGATGTAGTTGCCTGTAACAGGAGAGGACTGGACCAGAGGAATTGGGAAGACCCTCTAAAACTTTAGCTCTAATGACACCATTTGTATATCCATGGGATAGGGTTCAGCCAGTCTGTGTGTAGCAGAACATGTTCACACATTAAAATCTCTCTCTAAGCAGCACTGTGAGAAGTAATATTGGTTGCAAATCCCACTGAGTCAACCCAAATAATGACAATGTGTTCTCATTCTCTCTGCATATATATATATACACACACACACAGACACACACACACACACACATACACACATGCATACACATACATTGACTAGAGTGGATTTTGTTTTAAAACAACTTGTTTTTCAACAACTTGTTTTTCAACAAAGGATCAGCACACTTAGTACTGAGGCTACATGTGCATCTAATTACACAAATGATACAAGAGCATGTGAAAGGGCTCAAGTCCTTCTTACATAGCAAAAAGCTTCCTGTGCTTTTGTGAGTTCTGTATGAGTTGGCATAAAAAAAAGTCTGCTGAGAGGGCAGGGAGGAAATGGAGCAATCAAGTGTGTAAGGAGTCACTGCTACCCACAGAGGCAAATGTTAGCTGAAGCCAGCTGAAGCGAATCATCTTGAACCCTCAACTTTTTTTTTTTTACTTTTTTTTTTTTGCCTGCTGCTGTCTACAGAAAGATGCATTAGTTACAATTAGGAAGAGAAGTAAACAAATATTGGCTCTTATTGCTATGAAATTCGAATTGTATCAGATGGATAGCTTGGGATAAGGAAAGCTACCTCTGTTGTGTTATACTGTGGACATGAAACCGTGCTGAAACTTTCTGGGGGAGTGCTGCATCACCACCACTACCTGACTTGGTATAAACAGCAGAGCTGTGAGGGGCAAAATAGCGTGAGCTGTTCGCAGGTGTTTGGTGAAGTACGATCTCAGATGGACTCTGTAAACCAGGGCACGTTCTGTGATGCTTCCAGTGAGTACACAGGACTTCCCAAGCCCAGTGCTATCTGCAGACTGGCTTGAACAACTGCAAGACTATTCACAAACTGGGCTGCTGTATCAGGCAGCCGACCCTGGTGGTTCTGGAGCAAGGCAAGGGAGGAAGCTTCAGCGCTTGCTTTAGGACACACAGTGTTCCTTCTGTGCCAGATTTGTAATTTGGTCTGTCCTGCTTGGAGCAGGAAGTACGCCCTGCCTCTACAACAGGCAGAATACCTAAAGACAAACACAGGTACATAGGTCAGGGAAGGCTTGGGAGCTCTCAGGGGAGAAGAGAAGGTTTTCTCACTCTTTTCCACCAACTACAAAGTTGGGAGCTGCCATGAGATTCAATTCCAGACAGAGGCGGTCAGAAAATCCAGTCAAATAAAGAACTTTTTCCTCCTAAACAGGCAAATTATGAAACTGTTACCCTGTGAAATAATCAAATTCTCATGCTCACAAGGAAAGTTCCTTTCCTGCTGCCCCCAACAACCTCACTGCAACTGGAATTTCAGTTGGCTTGTTACAATGGACTCAAATTACACCAGACGTTTAATTCCTCCTCACTTTAACTGGTATTTTGCTGTTCATGCAAGGCCCACTGTGGTTTAGAAAACAGATTCATTTTTACATTAATTTTGTGATTTACTTGTAGCATAGTAGCACTGAAAAGTTCTCCATTAACACAGTTTTTGACTGTCAGATGCTGTACAATCACCTGAGGAGAGTCCACTTTATATCAAAGAACTCTAGTCAAAACAGACAATGCAGACAAAGGACAGAAAACAGAGGGAGAGGCAGAGCAACTTTACTTGCCCAAGGTCAAAAGCAGAGCTGGTAATACAATCTTACTATTCTTATTCCATTACTCAAACAAATAGGCAGAAGTGTCTTCCTAGCCTTCTCTCTCACCAGTTCTTATCCACCCTCTAAAAAAACCCCTCAGCTCTGCTGCGTGTAAACATCCTACAAATCAGTACCACATGTGGAGAGGTCAAATGCTACCCCATGCGAAGGATACGATGAACCTGTCTAGAAAGAGTGGCTCAAGCCACTCTCATTGCATATTGTCATAGGACTGAAGTATAAAAAGGGCTTGGTTTGTTCTGTAAAGCTGATCTGGCCAGTGCTCAATGGTCTCTGCTCCTACTGACAGAGGCTCCTGTTCCCTACAGCACCCCAGCCTTGTGCCAGGTTCTTTCTAGATGACTGAGTGCTTTTATAGACATTAACAACTTGTGCACACAATATATTTCTGAAATAAAGACCATGTATTTGTACCCTCCTCGTGGGCGTGCTCCCCAGAGCAAATGATTCACATCACTTGAATCTAAACACCTCTAACCGTGCAAGTGAGCATCATTCTCTCCACTGGTTGCAGGAAGTAGTGGAGGGGATCCAGTGTTTTGCTCGCAGCATTCCCAGCCTTGCCCGAATGCACTTTTTGACTGTTAAGGCAGGAGATTTGCTGAGTCAGGCAGCTCCCCCAGCTGCTCACCGGAAACACAGCTGTTACGAAAAAATAACCATGACGGGAAGGACTTGCACTTTTTAGAGAAAACAAAAACACACTGTCCCACAAACAACAGACTGCTGAAGCTATCTGATTAGATGCAACCCTACTTCATGCACTTCTCCTATTCCAGGTCAGTCTCTGCAAAGTACTGCCCTGCTCCTTTTAGGCTGTGTCCGGGTGACAAGTCAGCACCCAGAGCCATCTCCTCTCCTGATTTTGTTGAACCAAACTGGGAAACCTGAGCTCACTGTTTAATTAGGAAAGCATGGGGGAGGGTGTCAGGCAGGTGGACAGCTAATAAGCACAACTCCATATTGCAGCCCACTGCCTGGATCAGGTTATGGAACAATACCAAACCAGTGCTGAACAAGCTGCTGTTTCCTTGCGGCCGTGTCCATGGCGTCCCCAGTTGTGCAGCCGCACCTGTTCCTCTGAATGCAAGCACAAGCTGTTCCCTTGGCGCTCCAGCACATACTAGTCACGACTCTCAGATTCGGCAGCTACTTGGATAATGCCCCAGCTTCTTAAAGGGCTCCAGCTCCACTGCTGCTGGTTCACTCAGTATCACTGGGCACAGAAACAGCTGCAACACAAGCTGAAGTCTGGGAGGAGGCAAAAAGCACAACATAGCAGCAGAAAATGGGGGAAGCTGAAAGTTCACAAGGAAAAAAGGAATTGGCTTATCTAGGTAACCTCTCTAAGAACCGCAAGGGTTTGCTGATCTTGAATGTGACCTGCACTGAGGCATCCACTAACATGACAGCATTTATCAGGGTTCCCTTTGTTCCAAAAAAGGTAGCAATTTACAGGGAAATCTGCTGGCTGGGTGAAGAGGGGGAAGGACAGTGGCTCAGCATGTCTTTATTTAAAAGCCAACACAGGTAGTGCCCACAGTTTGGTTTCAACACGGCATACTCTGTGGATGCGCTAAGCCCACCAAGCGCCGTGGTACCCAAGGTAAAGGTCTGCAAAGACCTCGTCCTGGGCATGGTGCTCTCTTTGCATCCAAACTGCCCATTAAAGGTCAGTTCTGGATGACCTTAATCTCATTTCACCGCTCCCTAGTCACTGAGAAGTGAGTTGTCCTTTCCCTTGCCATAAGGCCAGGCTGCTGTCCAGGGAATTTCACTTCACAGTCTCCACACCTTAATTAATTAACAGATTAATTCAGAGAGGCCCAAAGTGATGGACAAACAATGAATGTCCTGTGACAAGCCCCAGAAAGCATCACGTTAATGACCCCAGAAATCAAAAGGAAGAGGATAATTAAATGTAGGCTGGGGAGGAGGGAGTAGACATGAGGCAAAAGAAAGAAAAGTTATAGTGGTCAGATCGAAAAAAGGCAGAGAGCATATATCAATTTGCATAATAATTCTGTGAACAACAATGGGTACCCAGAAATTCTATTTAAAAGCTGTAATATTAATTTAATGGGGAAAATACATAATACAATTCCCACAGAATTTTTCAATTAAATTACTATGATGGGCTTTAATGGATATCTTAAGCAGAGAGCATGATTAACAGAAACATTGCATAAATTACACTTACATATTTTATAAAAGCTGGCATACAGCCTTGCAATGCAGGGGATGTTATTCTAAACTATGGCATCCAGTTGTAATTGTATTTAAAAGAATTTCCCTGCTCAGGGATGAACCAGTTCCTCTTGGGATTTTTATCCTTCCCACTGTCTGGACTCGTGGCAGTGTGATTTCAAAGCACCAGAAAGAACTGAAAATAGGTATTGTTTGGGGTGGGGTTTTTTTCCCCATTTGTGCAGTGCCCAGGAAAACTGGGTCTGGTCTGCATGTAGGTTTTCTGAGCTGCTGCACTACACCTAATACACTATTAAGAGCAGCTACCTGTAGGAGCAACATACCCTTCCATAGCTGAACACTAGGGAGTCCTGTAGTAAGTAACACAAAGCCTGGCGATGAGCAAAGAGGAATTTTAAGGATATACCGACCATCCCAACCATAGTCCCAGCACCATGAACACAAAACCTGAGGTTCTAAAGATGGTAGAAATATAACCACAACATCCAACTCAACCCTTCCCAGAACAATCTTAACTGACTTTCAGATGAGCTTCCCAAGTTGCATAGTACCAAACAAACCCTGAACTGAAAGGAAATAAGCTCTTAAGTCAATACCTCAGCTCCCCTCATATCACAAGTTCCCATTCCCCACCTCAACTACCTCCCTGTTACCATCCATAGCCCACACAATCACACCCTTATCCTCAACAGCAGCCTTGGTGCCTACCATTTTGACCAGGTGTATATGTTGATGCTTTAACGCAGTGTTGGCCATGCATTCCTAAAAATAACACAGTCTTTCTTCCCCCTTACTTATTCCACTGGCACGTAACAGGAAACAACACAGAGACATCTAGTTGCAAATGTGGCTATGCATTACATTTAGTGACTTATCAATCGGTCAAGAATTGCAATAGCAGACAGGGAGACACGGTCTCTAAATGTGCAAGTGCGATGGGGGCACTGCACGCAGTCAGCACTGATTGCTCAGAAGCAGGTCTGCAGTGTGCCAGAAGAGCCATTGCTCTTGTGATTTCAGGTGGCTCCACGTGGCATTAATTAGTGAGTGCTGTCACATATAACTACATTACAGATTTTAAAATTCAGAGTGCAGAGGTAGGAAGAATTTTGGTGGAACCTCAAAGTATTAGCTGCTGGAGTGCAACCACTTTTAGAAGCTGGGTATATCATACATTGGATGAGCTCACCACAGTTGTACCCTTGATCTAATGTTTTTTTAGATTATACCCACACAGTAAGCTACATTTTATCAGAGAGATACCACGCATGCATTTCATACTTCCTCCCACATAATCCACACAGAGATGTACTCAACAAGCTTTATAAATATTTGAATGAGAAGAGGATCCTGCAGATAAAATAGATCCTAGTTTTATTCTCAGCTTAACTACTATATGAGCCTGCTGTATGTCTAGTAATTGCCCAAAGGGACATTTTCTGCAGCAGTGTCTTCTCAGCTCATTCTTAACTTTGGAAAACCGTGGGCCCAACTCTAATTTCTTAGCAATTAACCCTTCCTGAAGAAAGTGGTAACTGAGATGCTCTGAACATCAGGACCCATTTCCCTCAAATTATGCCTTCAAAAATGCTAATGTTTTGAATTAGTGGCACTTTTGAGTATTAGAGACACAATGATCAGCTTTCTAATTTGTAAACCCAGTTCAATAAAATTTCACCAATTTCATAGTCATGAATCCTAATAACTATTTCTCAAAAGCACTTTAAGACACTGCTGGACAGTGGGTGATAGTGAATGCTAGGTGTTACTATTTTTCTTGTGAAAATCCTATCAGCAACACCATGCTGTGATATCTGGAAGAACAGCTTCCAATGAAGAAAAATTGCTTGTCACTCGCTGCCTCAAGATTCGAGATAGTTAAAGTCAAGCAGAAGCCATATTGCTGTGTTTTCTGTTTCTTTCATAAAACACAAATAAAGTACCCTGTGGAAATACATGAGCTGAAGTGACAGGCATCTCTTGAATGCTTTTAATTGCTGCCAAAAATAGTCTGAAGCTTTCATCAAAGTTAACACAGACAAAATTTCCATGGAAAGCATCAGTTCCATGTGAAAAGAAGTTAGCCATTTCATCGGTTAAAATAAAACCAGCAATTACACACTTTACCTCTTCTGAAAATTCCATTTTACCTTACAGCAGAGAGATACAGTTTATATACTGTGCTCACATCAGTAGAGAATGCAAGAAGCTCAGAATGCCCTTTTACTTCTATCACTCCATAGTCACATCATCCCCCACCATTAGTAGGCAGATTTTAATCATCTTCTTTTCATTATTGCTACAATAGCACCTAATAATGCCAGTCAAGGACTCGAATCTCATTTGCTAAACTCAGCATAAAGACAAAATGCTCCCAGCACGTTCAACTTCAGACATCCTCAAAACCATGCAGTCAAAGCTTCTAAAACCTTGTACCACTGATAAAATTTCAAGCTGAGTTAGTGGAAGATTTGCTCCCCAGTTACAAAAAATCAACATTCCCTCATTATAAATTTAATCAGGACATGCTCCTCAGGCCAGACGAGAGGATCCCTCACTGCCTGTTTGGAGGCCTATGCAGTACAGTGCCTGCCACGTGCACCAGCTTTGGCCAAAGACGTTTGTATGTTGACGGCTCATCTCACTGGTGCTGGCAGATCACAGCGCGTATCTCACACTGTATAGGCAGAAAACAGTTTTCTTATCTCACAAAACTTGCAATTACCTGTTTCTTCCTCTCTTCATCTGTCATCAGCTCTCAAAGGATGCATTTTTTTGATCGTTTTCCACTCTTTTCATGAAACAGAAAGAGACTAAGATATCCAGATACACCAGGCACTCACATGGAAAATTATCGCTGCCTGCTTCAGACCTGAGATCTGAGCTGGATCTGGAACAGCTCAAGTAAATTCTCCCAACGTGAGGCTGTTAGCATTAGGAGAGAATATTCTGGGACAGGTCTCTTGTTTTAGTGAGAAGGGTCTGGACCTGAGGGACTACCCTGGCAGTGTTTCCCAACCACATTCTTGACAAAGACAACCCATAAATTAGTGGGTTTTTAAACAAAACTATTAAAAAGAGAGAGAGAGAAAAAAAAATCCTGACCAACTATAGCCTAAAACCTTTATTTCCCAAACACTGACAACTCCCAGTCAAGTCAATGAATTCACAAGATTTAGGATCAGGCACCTTGTGGTTTTCCCAGTTTTCTTTATTTAAGTTTTGCTTCCCTGGTGTCCAGAACAAACATACATCAGCATGAAAAGAACCCATTAATATGTCTAATGCTTTCCCCCTAAAACTACCATGATCTCACCACTTCCAAAGCCCAAAGGAAATTAAAGCACAGCTCAAGAAAACGGTGCTGAAGGATACAAGTTAAAACCCAAGAAAGCTGGGAAATTTCTGTGCAAAGGCTGCAAATCTGGGCTTGGAAAGGAAAGAAGGTTATAATGAGCTGTAATAAAATTATTCCAGTCTGTAACCTGAAAAGAGAAAGCCTGCCATTCAGCAAACAGGAAATCCCAGAATTTATAGATGACCCTGTTGCAAAGCAAATGTTTTGGAACAAATCATTCCTTCCCTAGCGCCTGTTTTCCACTGTTTGCTCTCCTGCACTTTCCCCTATAATACAAGGGCCAGAGCAGCACCATCTGGCTGCCGCTGGTAGTGGCACTCCTCTGGCCCGCACCCACAAACCGAAAATGAAGTGAGCAACCTAGCAAGGGCCTCTGAGCCTGAAAGCGTGTCTGGTATTTTTCAACTGTATCAGTTGGCATAATAAAAGGAATTATCCTCTCCCTATTAAACTTGGGTTTTTTTAATCCCCATTGATAATTTTAACTGGAGTACAATTAATTTTCTACTAAAAAAATGGAGTTTAAAAAAGCTTGTGCAGAGGTGTGTGACACACAGAATTTCTGTTCTCCACCAATGTGAAATTTCACATACTCCTTGTACATACGACAAAAGTGACTGCACCAAGAAAAAAAACAATTAAACCTTACCACCCTCCCTGCTTTTTTTTTTCTGCTCATTCTCATAGGCCCAAAGGCACTGGTGAGACAGCAGATGCAAAAGAAAGAGGGAGGTCCCACAGTACCCAAGGTGTTCAGGAAGGAGAAATGCAGCTGGGTGCCAGCCTAACCAAGACAAGAAAAAGAGGGGGCACTCATCTGCCATCTTATTTCCACCTCAGCCCTTCTCACTCCTTTGGGAGAGAGACACACAAAGTCAGGAATGCTGGTAAGAGCCAAGAAGCACGTCCCACTCAACCCCTGGCATCCATGTCCCCACTTTAGTGAGATCAGCATCACGCAGAGGTTTGCAGGACCTCTACCGGAGTAGCACTCCAGTGTTGCAAAGTGCCATGTCCCAAAAAGCCAGGCTTGGGAAGTTCTCCTTCCTCACTACTCATCACTCAGCAGCCAGCAGGACTGACACAGGGAGCACGTGTCCACACTTATGTCAAGCAACAGGGTCATAGAGCGCAGACTTTCTGTGGTATCTGTGGTTTTGCAAAAGAATATGTGTGCCAAGGAGGCTGGGCTCAGCTAAACCTGAGAGAGCAAAGTATGTGCTCCCAAAGGACAGTGTTCACTGCTCAGCATGGCCTAAAGATTTAACTTCTGATAATATGGAAACCATCTATCAGAGAGAACCTTTCTTTTATCTTCCTTTTCTTTCTCTCATCCTATCCTAGGACTGCTTAAAGTCACAAATGTAACTTGGAAAAAAAATAATTTTTCCTCTGCAGCTATCAAATTGTCTGGATTCCTACATGCTTTACAAAGCAGATATTGAAGATATCTCTCCTCAGCAAATTTACTGTGCAGCATAAAGCTTTCCCCACAGGAATTCTGTGAGGCTCAATCACTATGACACAGTCAAAGGAAATTTAGACAGTCAAAGAAAATTTAGACTGATGTTTGAGAAGCCAGGACAAAAAAGATCAGCCCTTCTCAGGATGAAGAAAAGGTGTCTCAGCTAAGTGGGGCTGGCAGGCCAGCACTGAAATACTCTTCAGATATGCAATTACAGTTATCCCTAGGGGTTTTGCTTTTGTGTTGTTGTTTTTTAAAACCCTTCTCCAGAGTCAACAATTTGCCTGAATCGCTTCTTATTCATTTCATCTTCATGACTTCTGAAGGCATCTAATGAGGCACTTTGAAGTTTGCCTGAAAACAAAACAGAACCAATAAAATAAAAGCAACCTCCCTGAGATGACATTAAATCTTTCTCCTGAAACTATAATCTCCAGGATTACAGCTCTGCTTTGTTTTGTTTTAACACTATGCTGTATCTTTAGATTAATGAGCTTTGTCTTTACTATGTTCAAGTATCTTAGGGGCCAAAATCCAAAATGTGGCACCTATGGCATATGTAGTTATGCAGGCTTGCTTGGCTGTATATAGTCAGGCCTGGGTCTGAA
Organism: Mesitornis unicolor; assembly: GCF_000695765.1. Lineage (NCBI taxonomy): Eukaryota > Metazoa > Chordata > Aves > Mesitornithiformes > Mesitornithidae > Mesitornis > Mesitornis unicolor. The sequence continues at coordinate 20,227 of NW_010165319.1, read as the reverse complement.
ATTTCGAATCTGAGGTAAGCACTTTATTATTTCAGGTTTTGATCAGAACAGCATCTTTAATTCTTAAAACACTGCAGGTGGGCTGTGCATAATTTACGGTGAGGCAAATCTGGAGTCACTCATATTTTTCAGCAGAAAGTTTGAAATTTACAGAAGTCTGAGTGTATAATCTGCTCTCACACATCTTAGCCAAGCCCACATAAAAACACTTGTAAAGCTACAGAAGCAAACACAATTAAAAACATTATTTAACTTTATTCCCTGACTCCCTCCTGAACATCCCTCCACAAAGACACATACTTTTGAATTATTTTTTTTAAAGAATAAATGACCACCACTTAAAAACTGCCTTGCACAGAAGAGCCCATCAGCATGGTGTCTGTTGAACAATTCTGGAAATCCAGCCACACACTGAGTAAGCAGAGGCAGTCAGTCCACATGGAGGGAATCCTTTTCAGATTATCATGTGGTATTGTGCCATCAGCACATGTGTTACAAGAGGAGCTTGTTTTTTCACTGTATTTTATTAAAGCCAAATCCTAGGAAGGGAGTGAGTCTTGGCACTAATCAGACTGTCCATGTTGTTTCAAAATACGGGCAGGAATAGTAACAACTTACCTCACTATTTGCCTACATTTTTCTTTCTGCAACCACACACAGAAGAGAAGTTTGTAAATCTTTCTGAGCGGGCCACACATTCTGCTCTTTTAACTGACTGAAGTTTGATGGAAGCAAGAATAGAGCTCATGGTGGGACACTCTTCAATGCAGCACCTCAAAGAGAGTCCAGCCTGACACATGGATGGGATTAGATTTTATTTAGGCTCCTGTAACTGATGCTTCTACACTTACTTCTACAAAGCAAGAGTTTGAAAGGGTTCTTCTTTGCCAGCACCTTCTCTTCTTCCTGAAGTTTAGGACTGGAATTTCTGGATTCTTGCATAGCACTTTCTAACTAGAAAAACAAAGTTTTTTTTTCAGAATAGGTCTCATATACAAGCTGGCAGTTAGATCGCCAGGAACTGGGAGATTTAGTCAGTGAGCAGCATCACACGTAACCAGTGAGTCACATAATGAAGCTTCAGTGCTTGAAGGCAAGGAGGGCACAGCAAGCCACACCTCATTTTGCCCATACCTCTCTGCTACTCATATCAAAACATCACAAGCTATGCAGTGGCTGTTTGGAAAGAGTTTTATAACTTCATGATGCACCAATACAGTATTTGAGACAGCCTGTATCTAGACAGCACATACCCCTCATTCCCCAGTGGCAAATTCAACATGACTACCTACAACCACTGTTCACCTTCAATTTCTCTCCAAATTTGTCAACTCTGAGGAAGCTGTACAGCATCAGGCACAAATCTTATTGCAATTAAAATATCTTTAAAGATATATAGGCCATATTACTGAGAGATGGAATAGGGAAAAATGGAAAAAAATCATAAAGTAATTGTTTGCAAATACACACAAAAGATAAATTGCTTTATGACAGCTCTCTCTTACCTGAAAGTAGCATTTTGGGGAGAGAAAAGTTCTTTCTTCTTCAACGCCTTGCTTTTCACACACATAAATATAAGCTACTAATTCATTATTCTGATGTTGATAAGTAAGAAAACAACCTACCAGCTTATTTATGTGCTTTGGATAGCTAATTTTGCTCCCAGAGTCTGCTAGAGAAGTAGCTATTTCATTTGCACAGTTGTTAGAGTCTGTTCTAAGACACACATACACTGAACTCTCCCTTGAGAGTTTTGTTGCTATTTAACCTTAGATTAGAAGGAAGCTTTTTAACAAGTATTTTTGAACTAAAACCATATGTTTGTCCTTTGCATATTTAAAATAAAGCGACCGATAAACAATACTCACCACACTGCAAAGTGGCTTTTACCACACAACTTCAGCGACAAGAATAATTGCTCCAGTGCTGCTAGGAAACTCAGCACAAAATGGCATTATAAATTAACAAACCACATAATAATCTCTCTCTATTGGGTAAAGATGTACTCTGAGCCCTACTTAGGGCTAAAGCAGATGATGGGGTTTGATGGTCAAGTGTCACAGGACCGTCACTAGGTCTACTGTCAAGGAAGGTAAAATAGAAAAGAGAGAACAGGTATGCAGTGGACTTGTTTGCTACCTTTGTGCAGCAGCAACCATTTAACAAGCTATTTTAGTTAGAAGCAACTAAATAGCAGGCTTTAGATCCAAGAAACTAAAGCATTCACAGAGAAAATTCATATTTCAGTTGAGTTATTGCAATAAATAATAAATGGGAACTTAAGAAGCTGACTGTACTGTGGAAGTCCCAGTCAGAGATGAGACAGAAACATCTTTGAGTGGGTAAGGGTGAAAACATTCCTTTGTATGTTGATTTAAGCTCTAGAAACAGCAGGTATATTGACTTTGAAGCTTAAAAATAGAAGTCTGATTTAACTCTATTATGAAGATACATTTAACTACTTTTTCTCCTCTTTGCAGTGTTACCAGTGATGCCTATTCAATTCAATACGTCTGCTGCTACTTTGTAAATTTAATAAAGTTTCAAAAGAACTCCAGTTATCAGCCTAAAAAGGTTTGGGTAACCAACAGTATCTTCTGTCAAACTAAATAAAGCCAAGATCTGCATAAAATGATGGCCTTCAAACATTTTATCTGGTAAAATATAAAATGAAGGTAGTTGTGCTTCCCTCAGGCCCATTTTAATTAAGCAAGAATCCTTAAGGATAAATGAACAAACTTAGCTCAGTTTGGAGTAACTTTTAACTACACAGTGAACTCTACCAATAGGTGGGAAATCTTATGCCTAGTGAGACACCTGCAGAGGTGTCTGTGGTGGGATCACAGCATCGGTCAGAAGAGGTTCTTGAGATGTTGCCAGAGATTCATACAGACCTGAAGTACGTCTTCGAGTCAAAACCCACGCTGAAAGCTTCACAAGATTCCTCTGTCAGCAGAACCTGAATTTTTAGATGCACTCTTCCTCACATTTTCTTTCAATAAAGCTAGGAGAAGGCTACCAAAAATCTGAATGTGCAGCTGCGTGGCAAAGACAGCTTCCTGTTTCTACCGAACACAGACAAACTGTGACCTAACCCCATCCATACAAAGGGGTATGTACTTCACGGAGACTACTAAAACAAGTACAAATGCACACAAAAATGACATCCTTATTTCCATGGCAGTCAAAACTCAACTTAACTTGCATCTCTGTGCTAGTAACTGAGAACGTGCAGATGCGTTAATAATGAAAAATGTGCATGATGCCTTTCTTCATGCAATTTTTTGGCACTGCCTTTGCAATAACCAAATGCATTTGGCCTCGGTTTTACCCACAGCTGCACTGATTTAACTAAAGAGTGACTTCAAATCCATGTAGTTAAATGCTGGCAAAAGTCTGTAAGATATGTTTATTTTGGTTTAGCTAATGTGGACTGGGAATATACAGTAAACCAAAGCTAAACACGAGTAAGTGTTAGTAAGTGTTTCCTCTTAAATGGAAACAAAGTTGTCTGCAAGTAAATGCTTAATTAAAGCTAATTCAAAATTCTGCTCTAATTGAATCAGCCTCACTTTCCCTTCTGTTTCAAAGGCACTCTTTTTGCCTGTCAAGTGCAAGGTAGTTTTGTGGGTTGGTAAAATCTGTCAAGCAGTTCTGACCCAGCAAGCCACCAGATACTTTGAGAAAAATAACTGTTAAGTACCCTAAAAAAGAAACTAAACTTTGTGTTCTGTTTAAAAGAAAAACAGTTGATAAACTGTAGATTAACCTCTTGGCTGGTAAAACTCAAAATCCATGAACTGGCTTGGAAAACAGCAGTGCAGGGGAAGAAGGCATTATAAATCATCAAGAAGAAATATTGACCTGGGTCCATCTCATTCTTGCTGGGCAGAACACACGCAAGTTTTTCTGGCTATTGAGTAATGCCTTTTGTGTGTATGTGCTTTACTTCTATATATGCAGTCACCACTGTATGTACTACATCAGTCTAGTATCACCAGAGCAGAGTTGCAAGGGAAGGAGGGGGGCAGAGGGAGAAAGAAAGAAGCTGCCAGCATTGGGCTTCAGCTCAGCCAATGCTTGATTGCAGGTATAAACATGACACGCTGCATCAGCAGAGCTGCAGAAAGTGAGACATAAACCTCCCAGGAGGGGCTTTACAGGGAAGGCTGACAGTGCAAGTTCAGTGTCAGTGTGTTATTTGGAGACATCCTGAACAGCTAAAAATACATAGCAGCCTTCAGGAGGAAAGCAAAAGGGAAATACCTTCCTCTTTCCAGTGCAAAGGGACAGGGGGGAAAGGAAGGAAAGCAAGCATTCTCAAAACCCACATGGAAAACCCAGCTTGAGGAAATCCTACATGTGTGTACCTGAGCAGGTAAGCCACCTGTGCTGCCAGTTCTAGCAGTAAGATCCTGATGCTTGAAATGACTTTAAATGTGGGAAAAACTGCAGCCAGGGGCTTGCTCTAATCTTCTTTGTACTATCACCTTTAATAACTTGTCTCTGCTTGAGCAGATCCAGCACTCACATATCAGCTATTTAAACTAAATTGCTTTCATTAATAGAACGTCCACATTGTCTGTGCATGCAACCTAATGTCCTCTATAAACAAACCCTGAGCTTTACCATAAGAACTGATAGCAGGAAAATATCTCCATTTTATAAGTTGTGACAGATACAAGAGACTCACAATGTTGGGGCTAGAACGTGTCATCAGGAGTGCTTGCTCGTGTTTCATCATACTGTGTTCCTCCCAGAAGCTGACAGCATTGTGCCAAGACGCACGGTTTGAATATGTTACTGGGCAAAAAAGAGCCAAGATGTTAGGATGGCAAGAACTTCAAACTGGCTCTTAAAACTGTGACCACATTTTCAAGCACTTCTCCTCTTGGTAGGGCCCATGCAGCAAAATTGTTAGCAAGGGGCTGTTCTGCAAGCAGTCTGTGCAACTTCAAAAACTTGCCATAGGAGATGGGCTCTATAACTGATTTGGCAAGGGACTGGAAAAGTTCTGTAATATTAGAAGGAATGACTGGCTGAGTGCTTATTGTTGCTAATGATGGAGGAGCCAGAGGGAACCTACCTTGACTTTCAGATTCCATTCTGAAACTGCAGAACTGCATCTAGAGATTTTTATTTATTTAACTTGTAAATGAAATGAAGTTGATCTGCAGTCGCTGGAACAAACCTACCTGCTAACCATCTACCTACCAAGATATAGGCAATGAAATGCAAACTGTTAATTTTCAAAAGAGAAGCATCCATTAGGACAAATGTTCAATCATTCATTAAAAAAGGAAGTGGGATCAACTGATATTAGTTAAAAAGGGTTAAACTGCCTGCAGTGTCAAGTGCTCTTTAGAAAATAATTTCTAGTTTCATCTGATTAAACAGAAGCTACATTTTCTAACCTTCTTGCTCTAATGCTGATACAGCACAAAGCTGCCCCAAGGAATCTAACTGCCCAGTGTCAGATCGCAATCACTCTGGGAACTCAGGACAGGACTCTGAAAAGCTTTTTTCCCTGTTACCTGAATGAGAGTTACTCTGATGAGTAAAGACAGTGGGAGATGTCACAGGCAGCACTTCATATTCAACGTGTGTGAATATCTCAGAACCATACTGTGAGAATAGACCTTGATTATACCTAACGATCAAGTGAGATTATGTAAATTCAGACCAAATTATCTGCATCATTTTAAAAGGCCCTTCGATGCAGGGTGAAGGTACTGCATAATCAGGCTACAAACATAACCAAGTAAAATGGACTTGGTAATTCCACTGAGTAGAGATTCTACAATGCCATAACTGCCACAGAGATGAACTGATATAAAAGGTAATTTAGAAAGCAGCTTATGTTGTCACATTGTCCTGGGAATAAGTTTAGAGCAGTTCCTAGCACCAGGAGGAGTTCCTGCCTCTGTTGTACATGTTATTTGACCCTGAATAAATTACTCAGACTTTCAGTTTATCAGCCTATACCATACGGATGACATGCATCTCAAAGGTATTTAAAGAATTAACTCCTTAATATCTGTAAAATTATTTGAGATACCTCTCTAGACCGTGCTGCAGACGAGCAGACTTGTATTCCAGTCATTATGGCTTTCAATAGACTTTAACCATGATAAGGCAAGCTC
>NW_010165319.1:0-14053 GCF_000695765.1 Mesitornis unicolor | reverse complement strand
GAATGCACTGCTAGGAAACTTAGTGCAGCTGTTAATCCTGGAAAGCTCTGATTTGCAGAATGTCCAGAATGTGCAAAGAGTTGGGCTGTGAATAAAAATTACCTTTTACACACATTCTCAAGCTTTTACTACTGTAAAACTATAGAGCATCACATATATTTCAACTATAAAAGGAGTATCCATGCACCCAGATGGCCAGCAGGCCATTCCACCAATTTGCCAGGCTCAGAAATGAGGCAAAAGGAGTTACAATAAAGCAAAACAAAGGCTAACTGGCAAGCAGGGCTAAGAAAGGATCCAGAATTTGGAGGGTATGGTCTTTGCAGAACAAGACTGAGATGCCGTAGCAGAGAAAGCATGTGTAATAGGCTAGCAAAAGGTGAGAGGCCTCTATTTTCAGAAGCAATAAATCTAATGAAGATTCAAACAGACAATCTGAATATGCATCTATCTTCACCTTTTCCTCTTCCCTGCCTGCATAATTTCCTTGGGGAAGATTTCAGATCTTGTTCACCTCTGTTGTGATTCCCTTGAAGTCTCAGCTGTTCTAGGGAAAGTAAATAGGGCTTAAAATTAATTATCAATTAAAATGAGGTTAATCAGCACCAGGCTTGTCATCTAGTATCCTTGTAAGTGAGACAATCCTGTCCTCCTGCAAAAGCCCTACAAGGAACAAGGCCAATAAGACTTAGCAGCAAAGCCTGTTCCCTCGTGACCTTTGCTATGTTTAGGAAAAACAGCTAAAATAAGCTCTAATCCTCAGCCAGGCCAAACACTGTTGAGAATAACTATATTTAACCCTTTTGATGCACTGTGTATGCAAAGCGTCTGGACAGCAGAACATGTTTATTATCCTGCTTATCCTTATGATAGTTTATTATCCTGTTTATTATACTGCTTTTTGCTATGTTAGTTATAATATATTCACTGGATATGGCCTTCCACCAGCCTAGCATGGAAGCAGTTAACTTCTCCAAAGCCCTTAGACATCAGAACACATCATACTCCGAATTTTTTAGTCCTAATGGGACATGCTGGCTTATACAATCATTTACACAAAGCCTTTGTTTCAAATGCCTTCCACATTTACTGTGGTGATCTCCCTATTCACATGAACAGGACTGCGCAGTCAACTTGCTAGAAAGCCAGAGTCTGAATGCACTTACCTGTAATTTTAAATTGTTAGAGAAGCAAGAAATCTCCCCACTGACACATGAAATCTATGAAATATAACACTTTCCCAGACATACTGCAGATATATAGCATGCATGAGCTCTGGCCTGTGCAGATTACTTATTTGCCTCTATATCCAAGAAATCTGTTAAGGAACCACTTAATTTTTACCTAACAGTTTCCATATCTGTGAAGTGGGAAAATATTCAGCAAGGCAAAAAAAAAAAAAGTATGGTCAGAGAAAATATCTATGAATGTAGGACATACCTGCATCTTAGGATTCAGATTTACACAGATTTCTATTAACCAGGGGATAGGCACAGACATGTGACAGGATGCCTTGTGTAGTGCCAGCACTGCTTCAGAAGCATCCTTGTCAGATAATCTGTGAGTCCCCAAAGCTTTTCTTAGCATTTTACTGCTTGCCACAAACATGGAGAAGGGGACTTCCAGAGGCACAAGTGAGAGTTAAAAGAACTCAAATCCTATGGAGTTGAAAAGGCTACATGAGCGCTTTGATCCCTTTTGCATATTTAAAATCTCCCAGAATCAGTTTTGGACCTTGAACTTTTAACACTGGATTAGAAAAGAACACTGATTTTTCTGCATCTGGGCATTGCCTGCTCTTCCTTGCATTCAAATCCATCAAACGGAACAGAAAGATGCGTCCCTTCTCTAGTGTCTCTTTGGCCTCCATTTTAATCTGCTTTTTCTGTTCCCATTTTAAAATAATTCAGTAGCGAGTGTGCGTGTGCATGCATTAAACTTTATTCTCAAAATATGTATTAAAAAATACACCCAAAAAACAAACCACAAGAACAATTTGTTCCAATCTGCTTCTGCAAGTTGTTAAGGGGCAAGCTCAGCTGTCACTGCCCTAATGGGCTTTATGCAAAGAACTTCCTGCCAAGAACTGCCACAGAGCTCCAGCCTTTGCCTTTGCTATGACTTGCTGTGGATCTTGAAACCAATGGAGTTGATTTATGTGATCCGCAGGACAGTGTACCAGAGGAGGCAAAAGCAATAGATTCCATGACTGGAAAACCTTGATACTCAGCTATACAATTTGTGAGGTGCTACACAGAAGCCCTGAGGAACGGAGTGAAAACAGAGAGGGTACACAATGGATATGGAGTCAATTAACTGCATGAGAAAGCAACAAGTTCTCCAGATTCCTTCAGTCCAGTCTTTTAACCCCAGTGTAAAGATGGCAAAAAGATGGCAAAGACAGAAAAGAAAGCAAACAAATATGGTTGTGATGAGGCTTCACGTGAGAACCAAACCTGTGTGAAGTCTCACATGGAAACACGTTTGTCTGCTGCAACTTTTTTCTCTAATGGAAACCTTTGATGTGACATAGCTACCCACATATAACTATTGGAAAATAGCCTTGCTGTTTGGCTAAATTTTGTTAAAAGAAAACTTTTATTTAAGAAAAGCCTTGGCACAATAACACAGGGTTACATATCACAAAAGAAAATAATTAGGCTTTGCAGGGATTTACAGCAAAGAAATCCTGGAGAGACCAGGATATCAGTATCAATAGTTTCCCACAGGCAGGTTAACTAACAGATTCCAGTCTAAGACCAGCTCATGGGTAAGTTTTGCCTGGGCCTCAGTAGGACACAAAGTGTGTTGTTTATTAATTTCTGCTGAAGATGCTCTATTCTTACAATTCCTTCACAGAGTAGCTGCTATCACAGCCAGTGGGCCCCACCTGGCTGCCTCACTGGAGCCAGAGCTGTACACTGCTTCTTTACAGAGCATGCTTTAGGAAAATTATGTGGTAAAAGTTAATTTAGTATCCCTCTCGTAGTGAGATATGGAGACAGGTCCACACTGGAGGGCAGTCAGCTCAGTATCAGCAGACAAACATTACATTCAGTATCTTTTGGGCATCCAAAAGTGGATCTCAAAATCTGCCTTCAAAGGCAGCCACATATAACCACCTTCTAAAGATCTCAGCTTACCACCGTCTCTCTCACAAAGGCTGGGAGGCAGATGTGCACTCTCGAAATCCCACTGTGACTTGGATTTCTGTATCCAGTTACTGGCTCAACAAAGACATTTGTAAAATGAAGCTGTCTTCACCCTCCCCCTTCTCTCTTGCTGCATTACTGGTGTCTATTTTTGGTTGGGTTCATTGTTTGTTTATTGTTGTTGTTTGGTTTTTTTTAAAGTGTTCCACTTAGAACATTTCACTATGTTCTTTGCCACAGTGCTTGAGACCTCTGTGCTCGGGATGCAGGCAGCGTGTACCTCACTTCTTTCACAGAAACCTGGACTCAGAAACAGGCTCTCCTTGAATTAGTCTTTTAAGTCTTAGTAAAATGAATTTTAAAAAGCAGGAGAGAAAAACCCCTGCTGATCTGGATGCTTTTATTTTGTGTAATCTTTTGTACATACTAAATATTATATTGCCTTCTTTATCCTAGTTCAGTTAAAATAGTAACATTCCTACCCACCTATGCACATGTGCATGTACACGGAATACCAAAGACTCATATTAACAACTGCTCCTGAACAGAAAGTCTGCTATACTTTGGTACCAGTACAATCACATTTACAGTACAGATTGGATATATTTATTCCTGTTGTATAAGGAAAAATCAGGCCCTTATTCAATCAGTTTTACAGACAGAAATCCTCCATGCAGACAAAGCCCAGAGAAGAGAAAGGAGTTGAGGGACCTTGCTTGCTTGCCTCCTGCCACCCTGGGATCTGCTGCTGGCTGTGATGAGGTGTGGGATGCCCTCTAGTGATGCAATGCTCCTAGCTTTGGACATACATTTTTGCTTCCCGTGTGGCCTAAGCAAAGCAAAGCAGTTAAAAGCATTAGTGACAATACCACCACATCCTCAGTCTTGGGGAACAAGCAGCACTGTGCACAGGTCACTTGGCTGTGGCAAGTCCTGCTTTCCTGACAGGGCTGTGTAGAGCAGGGTTGGGAGGCTGCAGGAGGAGCCTCGCACAGAGCACCTCTGCCAGCAGGAATATTTCTGTGACAATCACTTAGCAGGAAGAAGGGAGGCTGAGGGAAGGGTGGCCTGAGTCCTCTTTGGTTAATGACTGTCTCTGGCAGAAAGACTTGTCTGGGAAGGTGGATTTTAAAGATGGACCTCTAATGGGCAAGAGTGTAAGAGCCAAAGAATTAGGTACAGCTAAGGCAGCTGCAGCCAATACTACAGAGGAGAGAAAGCTTGAGTGATCAGTGGGGCACAGGCTCTAACTTCAAACCAATCTTTAGTCATTGGGGAATATATGTTCACAAGGCTGAAATTTCTACTCATTTATCTTGCCTGTAACTTCCAGGTGATATTTACAGGCACTGAAAATGGCCAGTCTGAGGATTTGGCTCATGTTGAAACCCATTTTCCTGCTTCTCATGAAGCCTTCGATCAGACCCTCCACCTGAGCTCAGAAAAGCAGCAGCAGTTAGGACAAGCCTCTCATCATTCTGCAGGCACAGAATGCAAGCTACATTGATATATAATAGAAAACAAGTATGAAGCATACTCCAGAGACTGTTTGCAGCATACTGACATCTGTGAGGATGCTGTCATTTCCCAGCAGCTAAGCAGGTATTCTTCAACTGACTCCCCTAAGGACAGTAAAGCACTTCCAAACTGAGGTGTTGCTGTTAGTACCAACTTAGTAAATCCTGATTTCTTCTAATTGTTAATGAACACACAATACTTGCTGTACTGGAAAAGTTTGCTCTGGTAAACCTGGCCAAATTAGTGTAAGTGTACCTATCCTCATGTTCCACTGGATATTTTTTTATAAGAGGTTTTAAAGCAGATAAGAAGAGCCAGGACCAAGGGGGGTGGAGTGTGTCCTTGTATGACTGGACCAGCTCCATCGCAATTACTCGATTCCATAAGAGGGCAGTGACAATCTGTGCCCTGCGCCTCTGCCAGGACGCAGCTGAAAGCCGCCACTGCCTTCTCTTTGGCAGCAGAAGCAGCATCATTGTGCCAGACACAAACGAGAAGATCACTTCCTGAAAGGCAAGCTATAGCCAAGAGTCCAGCTGCACTGCCTGCAAAATGGATGAAAAACATGTAGCACCATGGAAGATGGCAACTAAACCTCAACTACACACTAACTAGGATTAAGTCAGTTTTAAGATACTACAGCCAAAGGAGATAAGTATGCACAGACTTGCATTGAAATAATTGTCAGAATTAATAAAAGCAGATTTTTGTTAATTTAGCTCACGGTGTAAGTAGACAAGTCCTTGCTTTTGGAACCATAGTTGAAGAAACAAACTTGCTTCCAACTAAGAAAAGCAGTAAATATTTTGACGTGTTCAGGATCCCACTAAAATAGGAGATCTGAAATCCATCAAGCAAACTCTCCTACATCATACAAATAATGGCAGAAAACTTGGGAATATTCATCATTTTCTTTAAAATGTCAAACAAGAGTGCAAGACTGATAGCACAGCAACACTGCTGCTGCTGTCAGCAACTCATTTAATCAATGGAGATGTTAATTCTAATAATGTCCTGGACTCCATTTAATTTTGATAACATCATTGTTTTTTCTCAGTTGAATCGTGCACTGCTCAGGTTTACAAATAAGCACTTTGTATGTGATATTGTCTTTCTCCATCTTGAATCTTCGTACAGTTTTGCTTAGCTTATATGGTATTTGGCTGCAATTTGAAAAGCTAAAGCCCCATCTGCTCTGATACTGAAAATCCAACAGCACCTTTCATTTTGAATAGCCATTTGCCCCGGATCCTTGGTTAAAATTCTGCCCATGGATAATATCCACAGTATGCTAGTTCCACTGTCACCTTCTTTCCCCCAGACACTGGTGCATTTCAGTGACACCATCAAATATGAAATACTGCTATTCCTGACACATATTCTATTCTTGTTCTTTCAGGTCTTTTGATCCCCTACCATTTACATAACTTCCTTACTTTAACACCAATAATCCAAGCTAAGCTACAGCACAAGCCAATAGGGAAAATAGCTCCAGACCTAGTGCAATAAGAAAAAATAATTTATTTGGTATCTAAGCTGTTCAGCACTTTCTATGAAAGCAAATAAAACAATGTTCCTCATTATCTGAAGCATAGCAGGCAATTCCTTTCAGGAGACAAGCTGCTAGTGAAATGATAACTCTTCTTTAAGGGTCAGCAGCTCTTTTCAGGCCCTTCCGACCCCTCTCTACCCTCCATGAAATGGATTTTAAAACAGAAGATACAAAAATCCAATAATTCGTCTTACTTGTATGAGTAAAATTATCTTCCAACATAAACAAAAATATACACTAAATACAAGTTCAATGTGGCCAGAAGGGTTGAAAAACAAAGAACGAATTAAAATAAAAGCAAATGGAAAAATGGGTAACTAGCAAATATAACTTTTAAAGTAGCTCCTGTGGTGACTGCAGGGCTTGAAAACCACTTGAATACAGCCAGAATGTTTATCACCTCTGAAGAAGCAATCTACCCATGTCTGCTAGATTTTTAACGGCAGATTGCTGAGTTTTTAAAATATCAGTGCAGTAATTAAAAGTCCAGTTGTTTTATACAGGAGCAGATTAAGAGCATTTCCATACTTGCTGCTTTGCTTCTAATACCAGAAGAATGACACCACTGTCAAAATCAGGTGTTATTGCAACGCTCTTGCTAGATTTCACTTGGACTTAAAAATTTATAGCTGTTTATGTTAATAACCTCTCAGTTTTGCTAAAGACACATAAAATTTATATGTGATTTCCCAACACACACGAATGTGTGGAAGTGGTCCCAAGGCTGAAATTCTGTATAATTGCCTTTGCAGCAGAGTTCATCCTTCTTGCTCAGGTACTATAACTAATTTATTACATGTGTCTTATGTCTGAGCTTGTCAGCACTTAATTATATCCTAGAGAACTGGCTCGTCTGTCCTCACAAACTACTGCTCTCCATGTCGCTGTTCTTATGAAGACACAGAACACTTACAGCTTAACATTTTATAACCAGTAACGCAACAGAAAATGGACTGCAGCCCCTGTAAGCCAGGACTGGCCCATCTGAATGGAGCAGGAGGTTTGGTTCCTGCAGCCACCTCCAGCGTTCCCAAATCACAGCAGCAGCTGGGACTCAAACCTTTGGTTTTGGCAACCGCTCAGCGAACCAGGCAAACTCCCTCAACTGTCAAGCTGGAAACTGTATTCACACAGGTACTTATACACATAGCTTCTCATGTTTAAAACATTCAGTGTCAATAAAATTCATGCAGTTTAAGGCCAGTATATACCTTTAAGTAGCTTTATCTGACCTTTTAAAATCAGACAGTTATATTTTAGTCACCTAATATTTGGTTCTAGCAACTTGTGTTTAGCTAAAGTATGTCTTCCAGAAAGGCTTGTAGTTTAGATTCATAACAAAGTACAACTTTTGGGTTCCCAAGAATCAGTACAAGGCAACTTCATTTGAACAATGTTAAATTTCAGTGTTCGCAACAACGCAGTTTAAAACATATGTGCCATTTTGCAGAATTATTCTCATTTATTTTGTTTAAGCTTTTCAGTATAACTATTTTACTTCACTTTTGGCAGCGTTTTGTACTCTATATAGAGATAAAGTCAATCTGTTCATTACAAATGAATCAGCTTAAATTAGACATAGTAAAGCACTCAGTCCAGGGCAGGACTACTTAAATTATTAATTGCTAAATATATTTTCTCCTACTCACGCTTTCTTTTAAACATTTAGTAATTTAGATTTTTATCAATGTCATGCCACTGCCACTAAGGACACCCCACATTTCCATAATAAACAGACCCACCTTTTGCTTGAAGAGCTGCTCCCTGTAATCACACATTTTCTGTGCCCCTCTCTTCCACGGAATAATTGAGATTGTAGGGAGAATCTCTGTGTTTGGGTTTGAACGCGGTCACTTACTGGGAAACAAGGAAGTGGACGTTTCTCCTTTGCATGACATTCTCTAGGCAGGCCACATACATGCAGGAGCAGACACAAAAATATGCTTTGTCACATAAACTTCTACACGCACAGCAGCACTGAAACTTTGAATAGTTCACACAGCCTGAAAGTGGCTTAGAGAAAGCATATCTGGATAGTTTAATGTTCATGCCAATAGAGCCATTGGTTGAGCTGGTCTTTCTAATGGTTTATATGCCTTGGAACACACTTTTACTACATGCAGTAGTGTATCTTTGAAGGCAGCAAAGCTCTGGGATTGGCACAGTTACAGCGCTGGGTGAATTGTAACATCCTGGAAAATCCCTTCTAAATGCCAGAGTAGGACTTGGAACATATCCAAGCATTTGCAGCAGGCACAGCAAAACAGCTTTTGGAACTTAGCCTCCATACTATGCAGACACTTAAAGAGGTATAGAAACGTTCAGTAAAGCCAAGAGCACTTGAAGTCAAGCAGCATAAAGTAACCCAGGACACTGGATTAACTGGTATAAGATTCTGTATGGAGAAATTACGTGCTTGCCTGCTGTGTGAACAGGGGAGATGGAGACTGCTTAGGAACCTAAGACTCAGGTTCATGATAAACAGACTTATTGCAATATCAATTCTTCCACAGTGGCTGGATAAGGCTTTCCGGGGGAAGACATTTTAACTAGGAAAAGTTCCAGCTGTTTACAGGAACTAATGGTCTGAGTATCCCAAGTGCTAACTGATAACGAGAGCAGATCTCACTCCACAACGTGCTGCTCCTCCTGCTAGCGAGACAGCCCTCCTTTCTGGCTGCAGGCAGCTGGCTGCTGTTCCAGCTTCAGGCTGCTAGCTGGTGGGAAACTTTCAGATGATCCCCTGCCACCAACCATGGCCTGAGCAGGAACCCCTACAGCTAGGAACTCATTTGGGATCTTCCCCAAAATCAATAAACCTGTGGCTAAACCTATAGCTACAGATCTCCAGATCCATAAACCACATCTGGCTGGGTAGCTCATTTTCTTTTAGGTGAAGAGCAGCTATAAGATTTCAAACCAAGTCCCTCAATTATCTTCCCAAAAGTTAACTTACCAAAGTTAACTTGTTTACAGAAATTAAAAATCATCCTATTTTATATTATATTTCTGGGTCCTGCAAATCAATGGTCAAACTGTGGGCACTGCAAAGCAAGTTCAGCCCTTGTTAAGAACAGTTACATACCTTTAAAGTAGTCTTTGCCCTAGGAATACCCCACCCTTCCTGTTATACAGTGTTATGTCATCGTTAGCTGACTCAGTGCTTTAAGGGGATATTTTCTGGCACACTTGTGCAACACTGGCAGGTTTTACCAGTGTTTTGCAAGTTAGTTTTCCTAAATAGTTCTGAATCTCAGTGTCTGAAGAATTGTCTTTAAGTGCTAAGGTATGGGACTATAATAAATAGTGAGTATGAATTTATAGAACTGCCACCCTTATTGCAATGCAACTTTAGCAATAAGAGTGTGTGCGCTGGTTTTGGACTCTTTCCTGATCTTCTGATGTCACCTGTATTTGATGTTATCTTTGCAAGATGAAACAATATTAAAGTATAGCTATGTCCTTTACTTCTCTTTGCACCATCTTCTCCTTAATGGGTACAGCAGTATCTTTAGGCCAATCACTTCTCATTGTTCTTTGTTGTGACCTAACATAGTCATTACTGATCATTTTCCAAGTGATCATAGAAAAACTTGCATTTCTTCTCTTCTTTGATTAGACTAAGAAATCCTAAAGAGGCCTGAGAATATTTCAGCAAGCTTGCTTCTCTAGATGGCACAGATCACAGCTGTTTGGTGATTTCAGCCCTTCTCACGCTTACAACTTTAGTATAGCTCAGTATGTGTTACCCTGGGGCACTGTTATTGCTGCTCATCTGAGATATTACCAAAAAAGACAGACTGGTTTAAGCCAGAATAGCACAAACTAATGGAAATAAGGAAGCCACAAATTCTTTTACAGAGTTTTGAGAGCTTTGCTTACTACTTATTCACAAGTAGATCACTAGTTATGAAGCCTTAAGTGGTTTGGGATATTGGCACACAAATACATTTTCTGAAACATACATTTCATCATCCATGGCAAAGTAACCTAAGAATACCACTACAGAAAAAAGGAAGTTATTATACAATATGAAAGCACACTTCTGTGCTCACTGGAAGTTTTATACAAACTGTCTATGGAATATCTAGTATGATGCAAGTTGTCTTTAATGCAGTGTTAACTGATCTAGGGTTGCATCTTGTGCAATTCTCATGTCCCTAATAGGGTAAAATGCCAGAATTTCAGAAGCATAAGGGAAAAAGAGAAAAACTACTGTGGATGACCAACTGATGACAAATTGAGCAATGCAAACCAGTTTTTTCACTCTGTTCTAAAAAAAACAAAACATCAAAGTCAACATCTCACCAGGAACAAATCTGTTTCTCAGCTCCTGGAAAAGCCTGTTTTCCTATGCAATTCTACAATAGCTGTATGCCACTGGGACAGTGAGATTCTGTGATCCTACAAGGGCGATGCCCAGTGGATAAGGCATTACAAAAACCATGTTGGGTATAAGGAAGAGACCTTGAGCTCTGCTAGTGAACTTGGGAAGTCAACATAGTGAGGCAGTGAGATGCTGTGCCAGTAGATAAATGGATGCATTACCTGCACAAGGTAGGAACTTAAGGTCAAACCTCCATTTGTTGCAATACATCCTTTGTCCACTTGCAACTTAAATTTTTGTGGCATTTATAGCTATTCAGGTGCCAAAAGCACTGGTAATGTAAAAGATGAGACAGTAAGCAGAGCAATACACAGGCTGAGTAAGACAGAGATGAATTCCAGACTTGCAGGAAACCATCGGTCACAGAGAATGAAAATGAACACTTGATGGGATGATACCATATCCAGCCGCTCCCTTTCACCCTGTCCCATTTACAATGCTCCTTGGTGTCCTAACTGTTTTGCTACAATTTCTGCTCTTTGGGTAGACATCTTTTTGAATTAAGTACTTACGCAGACTGCTCAATATTTCCTTAGAGGATATCGGAAGCTTGAAGTCCATCAGCACACTACATAGAAAAGGGCTAGATTATTTCTGCCTGCATGTAGTACTTGACATGTAGCCAAATGAAATTTCATCTACTGTAATCATGATTGTCCCAGTGATTTACTTATCTCTGCATGGACATTAAAAGCTCCATAGCTTTTATCCACAAATTGTGAAAGCTTATGGTCCATTTTTTCCAAGTCATTAATAAATTTAAGAAATTAAAACTCAACAGCAAACCCTAGAATGCTCAACTATTTTTTGTTTCGATGGAAGATGCAGTCATTCCCAACAACTGTTTTCCTTAATACTGCATTTTGTGTTGAATCACACATTTAACCTCCTGTTCTAAGTGCTGTCATATAGGTGCTATCTTTGTGTCAAAACAGTGAAGATTATCGACAACGTGCAAATTCATATTACACAGTCCTCCTCAGTATTTGGTGGGGTTCTGGTTCCAAGAGGTCATCTGGAGTTGTGTTTACAAAAAAATATTGTTGGTCAAACTTGGAAACCACTCAAGAAAAAAAAAAAGAAATCTTTGAAATACTGAGGGGTTTATCTAACAAGGGAGGAGTTAGCAGGAAATTTTCTATGGAAAACAATACTATACAGTGGTCTGCTGTAGCATTCTTACATAAGAGTGTCCTCATTAGATGTGGTTAGAAATAGGATGTTTGCAATTGCTTGTGTAACATGAAAACTCTAAATGACTCTTGGTTACCACTTAGCAATCCCTCCAAAAATTTTAAGGCAGCTCTGAACTGAATGTCTGCTGAGGGCAGCCCAGGCTGCAGAGTCAGAACTATGGACCTAGTTGGTGTGCAAGAGACAGCCTTCCAGACTCACAGTCTCTCTTGGTTTTATGCCACTATGCAGCCAGTTGACAAAGTTACTTTATGGGGGTTTGGGCTGTAACTGGAAGCATTTTCTTTTGAAGCAATGTAAGGGAAAGCCTCCAGAGTTTTTCCCCTTTCCCTCCAAGTGGATTTTTAGGTCTTGACTAGCATATACAAACAAAAGACTATTGATGAGAATATTCATTCTCTGCTGCTTGTTTCATTTACTAAGCACTTGGGAAGCAGAGTAAAAACGTAAACCAAAACCAATTCCTAATATTTCATGTGCAAGTGAGGATATTTTTTCTGTAGAATGCTCCAAAAGCTCTATAAAAATGGAAAATAGCAGCAGCTCTTTGGGAAAGGGATTTGTTGTTGAGATGACTGACTTCCGAAATCCTTCCTCGGAGTTCATGATTTAGATCTGTGAGCCCTCAGTCAGATACCAAAGACATTCAGACAAGTCATTGCATTACCAGCACACCACTATCAGGGTATTACCAAGGTGTTTCACAGAGCACTCTTGGTCTGTTGATGGCAGAGGCTAGCACATGGTGACAGAGTGTTCTTCACTTTTCTTGCTTCCTGTCACTAAGAAAGGGATTCCCACTGGGAAACTCTTGATACCTGATGCCACAAATACACAAGTAAATGGTCAATTTTTATAATCAAAAAAATCAATTTCTTTCTCTTAAACTCAATCATCCTAAGCTGTCAATGCTGCCTCATGCACAGGTACTCTACAACTGCCCACTCACAGAAGAGCAGCATCTAAGATACAGTTTTTGCTGATGGACAGAGTTAACTACCTTAGTAATGGAACAAAATTAAAACTTATTTATTCTAAATACCATATCATTCTGAAAGATGCAATCTTCTTTACTCTTACTGTACTGGCAGCCAAGATCCGACTGCCCCAGATGGAGTAGATGAATTTTGATGCTTTTCTCCTCTCTGAATGTCATTCATTGATCATGGTTCTGCAGCCCAAAATCTTCACTCGTAACTCTCTCAAGTGTCAGAAATTATGGTATTTATTAAATCTCATTCTACATTCAAGATTGGTGACAGCTTAAAGAGTAGAATTTTATCTGTTACAAGGTCAAAGAAAGTCATAAAACAGTAGATAAAATAAACAAGGCTGGCTGCACTCATCTTGAATCATGAGCCATTGGGGAAAAAGTGTCCCCGGGGAAAAAGTGCCCCCCAGAAGGGAAGTGCAAACCAAGTGTATGGAAAGCAGAATTGGACAGACTACCGCAAAACAAGCTTATTCCATTTTCCCTTTAGAGGCCTCCCATCTGGAACAGTACGGGGAAGAGAAACAGTTCATATTGTTTGTGGCTCATTGCTAGCAGTAGTCTGCCATCTGCTGATCTACACAGCTGTGTTTATAGTCTTCAAGGTAAAGCAGTCATCCATCTTTTCTCACAGCCTGCTCTTATTTCAGTGTACGTTGGTACATGAGAATATGAAATGCAGTGTCTACTCATCTATGCTACAGTCAAGCAGAAGCCAAAGCCAAAACCACAGGATATCAAAATGCAGCTGATCATTACATTAAGATGCTTGGATCTCTGTCAAAAAGCCATTCCCTAGGCTTGCAGCTTTAAACCATAACAAACAAACAAAAAAAGACAGTTTACCCTAAAGTAGCTTCCTGCAACCAACAGAAAGTGGCCTGTATAGGCCAGCAAATCGCTGTCTTTCTGAGCACTACTCAATCTGTCGAGGAGTCCCATAACAAAGCAGCATTCTTCCTATGCAGGCAGTCCCTACATTTGTGACGTGCAATTGCCTACTTCCTCCTGCTCAGAGCATTCCTGCACCAATTTCTCCTGTGCACGAGCGCTGACAGAGCATGTGGTAACTCCATTCACTGCATGTGGCCAGCTGTAAAATTCCATTATGCAAATGATAATGCTGATAATTAAAAGTGTTTATCAAGTAACCACAGAGGAACAGGGCTCTCCTCCACGACCAAGCTGCACTCTTCATCACTGTAGGACTATGTAATGTGCCCATCTGTTATCTTTGTGTCGTGGTTTAGGGCTGGGCC
>NW_010165318.1:17117-19033 GCF_000695765.1 Mesitornis unicolor | reverse complement strand
CTGCTGTGTTGTATTTCCAGCAGATATCCAAGAAATAAAGTGCAAGGAAGTCATCAATATCTAGATAAACATTTTGAAGACAGAGCATAGTGTTGCAATAACTTATGAAGCTAAAATTTTGATATGGAAAAAAAAATTCAGGAAGCAGTTTTAGTCTAAATGCATGAAATAATTCTAGTTATCCAAATTAGCACTGTCAGTTTATGCAAATCTACTCATGTTATTGTGACTTGGTCAGTCATCTTCCTGTTTTATGTAAACACGCAAAGCTAAAAAAGGAGGTATTTTGAATGTATACTTATTTCTGACCAAGAATTTGATCAATTATCAATGACACAGGCATTAGCAGTATGAAGATACTCTGTTCAACAAAGATGGCGAGAACAACACCTGCATAAAAGCCAGAGCTGACATAAATTGAAAGTGCTACAGCATTTGTGCAGTGAAGTAGTGATGATTTACACTAGCTGATCATCAAGTAGTGGACTTTCAAAGAACATTTTGATCAGTCTCACAATAAAATACATGCTTTCCACATGGACTAGAACTTCATGTTGCAAGAAAAGCTGTTTAAACAGTTATCATTTTGTCTTCAAACACATTTAGATTTCCATTGATTTGAAAAGACCAAAGTGAAGAAGAAGAGAAAAAATGAATGGAAGAGCGAGTCTTGTAGTAAAAGATGAAGACACTGGAAGCAGGAAAATCTTCATTCTTTAAGTCCATGTTCACTGGCAGACGTGGTGAAATGTCTGTTTATTTGCATAATGGGCAACAAGTAAAAACTCCTTTCAGAGTTGTCTTTCCCTCTTGTATGTAAATAATGTCCTTTGGTATGGTGAAATGGCCACTAACCTTAAAACCATGCTGAAATTCATCTAATCTGTAACTACCTTTGATGTTACTCTTTACCTTGCACCTTGTATCTTTGCATTTTGGTGTCATCACCAGAAAGCCTGTCAAATTAAGATGATGCAAGCTTTTGAACTAAGTGAATTGCTTGTACTTTATTGAATTTTCATCCTAACGATGACAATATGAACAGAGACATCTCCCTAGAGTTTGATAAAAAAAAAGTGGCTGACATGAGCTGATTTTACATGAGGAAAAAGAGCTTTCAGGAAATTAATACACAGCATCTAACATTCGCTGTCTTGCATATCAGACTGATACCTCAGTAGGACATCATAAAACCCCAAGAACTGGATTAGCTAAGATACAATCAAAGCCTCTGGCTCCAGACAGCAAAGGTAGTATCAGGTTGTTTTATAAAACAAATGCTACCCTAAAAGTCTCCATCTAGCCAAACAGTGTCAAAGAAATTTGCAACCTGTGACATTTCATGGAAGTCTAATAACACAAACATGGTGAAAATCTTTTGCAACAAAACAAAAACTGTGGAAAGACTAGAGAGTGAGCTATTTTCTCTATACATACTTTAAAGTACAAATTGTAAGGGCTCAACATCTGTGAGATTCTAATCTTGTGTTACCCTAAGTGTAAGTAGATTCATTTTGAGAAGTTATTTTTCAGCCTCCCTATACCTTTTGCCTATTATTGTATATGTTGTTCATAGCTTCAATACAAACATGAGGCAAGTCATAAGTACAATTAATAGAAAAGTTAGACCATGAAAACCGATTAAAGATAGGAGATAACTATGGAGATCCAGTGACTAAATACAGAAACAGTGACATCAGTTTAGTTAATGGTTACGCATCCACATGCAATTAGTCACCCAAAGAACATTTAGAGTTTGTACTATCAAGTGTATAATCTGTAATGCAACATATTTTGTTTAAACATTTTAAAATGCATAGTTTTGAAATCACTAGATAAAAACCCCCTACTTTAACTCCACATGACTCAGGCCTTAAACTGTACCCTTCTATCAGAACAACTCTTCAGTTCTTTAT
>NW_010165318.1:0-17086 GCF_000695765.1 Mesitornis unicolor | reverse complement strand
ACAAGTAGTGAAAGAATTCAGACCATCATAAGGGCCTGTAGTTGAGTTTGCATTGGAGGCAGCCTTTTATCCCAGTGAACAGCCCATTGAGCTCACTCACGTCATCTGAGGTATAGCAACTTGTGCTAGCAGAACACAGAGCAAAGTCAGCAGAGGCATATGGAGACTCACTAGCTTGCTGAATGTTGCAACCCAAACAAATAAAAAAATGAAGGGTATGGATTTATGTTATGGAAAGTTCTTTGCCTTTTTAAGTAAGGATAGGTTTGTTAAACTGACACTTCAGAGAGTGATTGTAAATTTTCACTATGTACTTTGTATAAGTAGCACAGGCAGCAAATGAGGCTTTATTATACACAAACTGCAGAATAATTTCTAACATGTAGAAAACAACTGTAAAAACCAACTACAGACAGGTTCTCAACATATGAATCAGAGAGGATATTTTACATTTGAAAAGTCAGACTTATTTCAAGTTAATTTTTCTATACCCACATTGGCCAGAATGTTGAAAGTTGATGAAACAATGTGGTACTTCATTTTGTCCTGTTGTGTGTTTTAGTTAACATACTTAATACAAAGAAAATCAATACACTAATGGGGCTGTATGAAAAGTATTAACAAATGCACAATTGGGTACAAATGCACTACAGTCATACAGAGTAATTTTCCCTGCAGGAGACTCTCAGACTGGATTCACACAGAGAATGCAACCACATGGTAAAATGTATTTAGGGAATTCTTTCTCCAGTGTAATCAAAAAGCCTTGAATGATCTTTTTGTTTTGTAGTTTATCCGGTTTTGGCACCCTCAGTAGGGGAAACACATCAATAAACTGGTGCAAGTTCAGCTGATAGCACTGAGGTATCCAGGGCTGCAGCACTGTCTTGCCCTGCAGGCTGAGGGACCAGGGCTGGTCAGACTGGGGAAGGCACAGTTTGGGGTGCACCAAACAGCAGCCCCTCCAAAACCTACAGGAAAACAATCTGAAATATGTTGTCAAACTCTTCACAGCAATGGGTGGAGGAAAGAGTAGAGGCAGCAAGTAGGAGTTGAAACAAAAGTAGTTCAGACTACATATTAAGGTGGAAAAAACCCATCACACTAAGGGTAATTTAGCAGTGGAGCAGATTTAGCAGATCCAGAGAGGCTGTGGGAAATGTTGGAGGTTTACAAAGCCTATCTTCAGACCTTGTCTGGTGTCATGGCTAACCTTGCTGTGACCATCAAGTTGGACCAGAGACCTTCTCAGGTCCTTTCCAGCCTCAATTATCCTGTGATTCTATGGTCATTTCTAAAGACAGTCTGCAATAGGTTTGCTTTTCTTACCACTGTAAAGTTTTCCTATTGGTTAATGGGACTTTCTTCTACAATGTAAGCCCATTAATTCCCCTTTTTTTTCACTGCAGAGGTACACCCTCCCACTTTGGAACAACTTACTATCTATTTGAAAACTGTTACCATGTCATTTCAGGTTCCATTAGAAGCGTTTTGGATGCTTAATACTTCATGCCATAAGTGCCACTATTCAATGTGTTCTAACTTTTGGGCAACCATATGTGGCAGTTTTCTTGGAGATTTATCAGTATGCTTAAAGCACCAATTTTAATATAGCAGAAGTACACTCAACTAGCTTTTAAAACTTTATTTCTCTACCCCATCTTTCACTGTTTTTCATAGTAAAAATTTTCATAGTGCATTTTTTTCTCATCATCCCATAGTTACTAGGCTACTTATTATCTGATTGTGCAACACTTTAGCTGCTTCAGAGGTGAAAGAGCCATGTTTTTCTCTCTTGTCTTTTTGCTCACAAAAAATACTAAAGTATGATTATTATGGTAGCTCATTCTATGCAGTCACCCACCACTCTATGACTGTTCTGAATTTGCATGTTTGCAGCTCTTAGATACATGTTTATTCACAGTGGAACAGCATCCTGTTAGCTTTCTCTGTTCTCATATCTTGCTGGCTACTTGATATTGTTTGTTTTCTTAAAAGCATGAACTGCTCACCCATTTTCCTTGTTCCTCAGAAGGTTTTTCCCTCTTATATAAACACATACACCAGTGTTTTCTGAGACTACTTTTCTTTCCATTCCTTGAATTCTGCTGTCAGAGAGAAACAATTTTGCTTCAGTGCCTTAGGATGAACACTCTTATTTATTAGTCTTTTCTAAACAGGCCTCTGAGAATGACAGTGACTGCAACGTGGGAAAGATTAAAGGGGCTAAGCTGCCTTGTGCCTGAAGCCAGGCTGGGGAGGCAGAGCTGTGACAGCTCTCCACTTTGTCTCAGGATCAGCATCCCCAGTTGCACCGGTTATTCTGTCTAAGGGGTGGCAGATGAGGAAGTACAGCTCCTTCATCCAACACATCATGTAAAGACTGATGTTTCCAGCTTCTTCAGACATTAGAATTAGGACAGAATACGATGCCCTGGACAAGAAGGATAACAAAATCAGGGTGTGCTTGAACAGCAAAATGAAGACATTAATGTAGTGTGGGTAGCTGTAGCTTTCATCTAGTTGGCACAGGCAACAACAGCATCAAAGATGCAGAAGCACAAAATTCAGTGTAGGCTGGCAACTGGGATAAGGTCACGTGTGCTCCACTTACATCCAAACGTCTACATCACTTTCCTGTGCTGTTCAGGTAATGGGTAACTTAAATTCCTGCACTGAAATGCAATCACTCATTCTGCTGCAGTGATGAAATAGCTTGAAGGCTTTCCTTATTCAGTAAGAAATCTCTTTGCGTTTTTCTGGATTAGCTGCTACACCGTTAGAATTCCAATAGGCAAATTCAATCACCTGACACCATCAGGACACATGGAAAACGTTCCCTATTAAATCAGCCCATTTTCCTAAGAACAAATATAGATACAGCTCTTCAACTTTTAAGATGCCATTTTTTTAGTGTTTATTTGCTTAAGTCTCACTAAATAAAAAAATAAACTTGTACATGCTCTGTACCTGAGTTGCTACTGATGGGAGGACAAATTTATCTTCACGTTTATATCAATGAATTCTAAAACAACTACAGCTTGCAACCCTGTGAAAGCTTTATAATTTCTGTTATTTAATAATGATTACAATATTTGTTGTCCTACCATTTACAGACAGGTTTTGTCAAGGGAATCTGACTTCAGCTATCAGAGAGTTTTGTGATCTTTGACATATACATTTGCCAACCTTGACAGTATAAGCCACTTAAAAATGTTGTGAAGACACCTGCACAACCTTTCTTATGAGTGTAGCATGTCTCCAGTCAAATATCATCTGCTGTGAAATCAAGATTAGAATAAAAAGGCAGACTGAACATAAGGAATCACAGTTTATGAAAATGTACTCTTTGACTCAAAATGCAATTGGAAAAACACATGGAAGTGATGCTCCCAAAGAGTTAAAGGAAAGTATACCTGGCGATATTGCTGAATAAGCTACAAATATGTCTTAGATGTCACTCAGGAGTTTTGTCCAGTTATAGTGGATTTAAATTCCCTAGCTACAGAAGAGATGGCATGTTTGGAGTCATGCATATCTAAAGCGGTGAGTTTCAACAATGATTTGAGGAGACTTGTTTTAGAGACAGAAAAGTAATTAAATTTCTACAATTTGTTTGGGCCTTGGTCTTGTTGAAATACTGCTTCACAGATGCAGCTTTTTATTTTGTGGATATTAGTCCAGTAGGAAGAATACCGAAACTCACAATGTTAATTTAAAATAAGTCATGAAGCAATCAAGATGGTCTTTTGTTACCAGTCCAGGCTAGATTGTAGATCCTAAATTTACTACTGAAATGAATCATTCTATAACACACTGCAAGTCTTCTTAAATTATTACAAGTATTCCATCACTTACATCACATTCATTTCTCCTACTGGGAAAAATATCACAAAGTGCACTCTCCGCATGTACCTGTACTAATATCTGTCCTGTTGGTTTTGTCATTTTCTTTCCTAGATTTTTCTCTCTAGCTGAGCAACAGACACACAGGGAAACATGCCTGAGCAAAGCAATGATTACAGGGTGGTAGTGTTTGGAGCTGGAGGAGTGGGCAAAAGTTCTTTGGTCTTGAGATTCGTGAAGGGCACTTTCAGAGAGAGCTACATCCCTACCATTGAAGACACCTATCGGCAGGTGATCAGCTGTGATAAGAGCATCTGCACTTTGCAGATAACTGACACCACAGGCAGCCATCAATTTCCAGCCATGCAACGTCTTTCTATTTCTAAGGGACATGCTTTCATCTTGGTTTACTCTATCACCAGCCAACAGTCCTTGGAGGAACTCAAACCGATCTATGAGCAAATATGTCAGATTAAAGGTGACATAGAAAGCATCCCAATAATGCTGGTTGGGAACAAAAATGATGAGAACCAAAATCGAGAGGTGGACAGCAGTGAAGGAGAAGCCATGGCTAAAAAGTGGAAATGTGCCTTCATGGAGACCTCTGCCAAGCTGAACCACAATGTGAAAGAGTTATTCCAAGAATTGCTAAACCTAGAGAAACGCAGGACTGTGAGTTTACAAATTGATGGCAAAAAAAGCAAGCAGCAGAAAAGGAAAGAGAAGCTGAAAGGCAAATGTGTGGTTATGTGAAATTGCACTGCCAGAAGCCAGTCAAGCAGTCTCACCTGTCTGACAATACGCATATATAACTTATAGACAGCTAACAACCATGCAAGAGCATATTTACTAGTATCTGTTTAAAAAAGAAATGGAATTTGGAAAAAATAGTTACTGTGGTTACTATGAAAAAAGTAAACAATTAAAAAACTATGTACGTTAGCTATCAGTGAAAAAAGTAAGGAAGTAAAAGAAGGATGGGTCAGGATATCTGATTTTGTAATTTACAGAAGAAAAAAGTTTTATCCTTAGCATAATGTGAAAGATTTGGAAAGTCAGCTTCATGTTATTTACAATTGCACCTAACTACAAGAAAAGACAATGTAGAATGTTAAGAAGAAAAACAAAGAAATGGCTGTGAAGAAATCTAGAATGTATAAATGCCTGCTGAGTGGCACCATGACCTTTAAGAATGCTGTGAACAGTTCTGTGCAATTTTCATTACTGACTGATGGGCCAGTGTGCAGTCCTGGCTCTGCCAAATAAATGAAATATTTCACTCTAAAAGAAAGCGTGAGGGTAGCACAGTTAAAAGGAACAGATATTCCTCAATCCCCCATCGTAACATTTCCTTTTAATGTGATGCAGTGTTTGAACTGAAGGATGAGGAAAAGCCAGCCCCTGTAGGAGAGATGGAGATCATCTTTTCTGGAGCCATCACTTCAAGAATGACCTGTGCTTCTGGCGCTCAAGTATTTCAGAAGAACAGATGTTTGCCTGTGGAGAATGTCAGATTATATAAAAATAGTGTACATATACAAACAGAAAGTTTCCCCAGGAGGACTGGCAAGGGAGTCCCCTACAAAAGCCTCTATGGGAAAGGCTCATTTCAAGCGCTGCTGATGGTTAAACAAACACACAGCGTGACTGGTGAATGCACAGAAAATCTGTCTTTGAGATGAGTTGGTGTAGTATACAATGTTTTTATTCAAATTGCAGGATCAGCTGAGTGAAACTTCTTTACATTACTATATTCCAATTAGAATGGTTTTGCATTCATGTACTACTAGATCTATTGCCTTTATACTGTCTGAAGGGTTTTATATTTACCATTTAAACTCATGATTTGAACTGGTGTGACTATTTATAGAACCAAATCCTGTATCTAGACTTAGGGCTCATAAGAGTCTCTAAGAGAAGATTTATGGGGATAAGTACCACAGGATTTACATATTAAGAGCTGCAGTCAGTACTGTTTTACAGTGCAATACCAAGTTCAGAATAGAAAAAAACTCTATTAAACCACTCTGTCAGGGGGGAAAAAGTATACAAAATGTGAGCTTTTCTGGATCTGTCTCCAAAGCTTTTTTAAAAACTAAAATGAATTAGTAAAGTATGTATCCTACTGATAACAAAGACCACCTAAGATGAAAGAAGCACACACATTTTTTTAAAGGACACATCAAAATTGCATAAACTACAATTTGCACCTTAGGAACTGCTTTGAAATAATAAAAGAAAGCACCACATTTTTACTAAATGTTTATGTCAAAATCATACTGCAGGAAAATGCAGTCAGGTACCTGTGTTATTAGTATGCATGCTGGTGCATTATAAATATCTTCTAGGAGTTGTTCAAAAGCAGTATTTGCATTATAAATTGTTACCTTGCTCCTCTTGGAGTTACTGCTTGCTTACCTTCCACCTTTCAAACAAAACTGCAGACATTTCACAGGTAGAGTGGCAGTGCACGTTTCTTTGAACAAGAATTGCTGTTAGCAATCTCTAGAAAGGAGCACAACTTCTGTCATTCACTGAGAAGAAATTCTCGTACCATTAAAATCGAGAGTAAAACTCCTACTGATTTCAAAGGAGATAGAATTTTGTGTTCATTGCATTGGAAGAGAAAATTGGAGAGAACATGAAAAAACTCTTCCTTGACAATGAATTCCTGGCTCTTACACAATGTTTTTTCTCCATAAATCTCCAAGCACTTTACAAAAAGGACAGTATCATTATTTTAAATTCTCAGGTGGTGAAACTGAGACTTGAAGAGAGGAACCAAGTGCACATAGGCTACTCAGCAGGTTTGTGTCAGATCCATGAATAACAGCAGGTCTCGTCAATCTCAGTCCAGTGCTCACTCTGTGTTTGGCCAGGCTGTCTCTTCATATTCTTTTATAGTTCCTAAAACACATAGAGAAACCTGGTACAGCTTATACAGCTAAGTGCACCTTTTTTTTTGTCAGTTTGTCAATAAATTGAATATTATTTCCAGATCAGGGATGCAAAACATTTAAAAGCACTACATTTAATAAGACTTTTATAGATGTTTTTACATCTACTCTGTAAACAAATGGCTGGTGATACTCACCTTCACAGCATTGTACTCCATTAATGAAACTGGAAAATCAAAATAATAATCACACTTCAGGAGTAATGTGTCACATACAGAGGTCAGCAGTACAGAGATCTTCTGCTGATGTTAACACACCAGTGCCAAATGTCATCATGCATAGCTCACAGCTAAGCAGCCATCATGGAATAATGATAGAAACCCAAATTTTAAAAGGCCATATAAAGACAAAAGTCATTTTAACATTATTACTTTAACTGGAGGAATTATTTACATTGTAAAGAATCTTGCAGTAGTAGAATATAGGGGATATGAATTATTTAAAGGATTACGGCTGCAAGATTATAATAGGCTGAAATTTGACCCTGGACATTTTTTTGTATGCACCTCATAGTAAGAAAAGAGTATGGCAAAGGTGGAAATAAAACAACTAGCTGCCAACTGTTGTCTTGAGGACCATTTCCTTTAATTCTCAGTTGATTCCTCACCTGCTACATAATAAGCCATTAATTATTTCATGGACTTTGCGTGTATCAAAGCAAGGCCAGTACAGAAGCAATATTACTCATGTACCATAGACTGGAAAGAGAACATATTTTATAACCTTGGATTGTCATCTTAGTTTATATTACTAGATTTTACACATCTTACGTACTTGTGAGCTGGTTTAAAATATTTGTCTTGCTATTACTTATACAATTTTTTTTTTTAATATGGGAAAAACTGTAAGGTAAATAAAGAAAATATATAGCTTTATGACATTTTGTGGTTTATTTGGGAATGTGATATCAGTATGATAAATTCTTTAAAATGTACAGAAGAAAACACAACATAATTTAACCATGTAAGATCTGCAGTGAAATTTAGTACCCCAAAAACCTGCTTTAGACAAAATGACTCTTTACAACGCATGACTTTTATGTGTATATATGAAATATTAAGATATATAGTTATCATGAAAATGTGTTGTTGCAATTTTATTAGCAAATATTTTATTAAAAAACTCTAGATATGAAGTCATTTGTGCCTACAAGTTTCTGTTTCCGGTGTAGTTCTGAACATACGAAATAAAGTTTTAAATGGAACCGCAAGTTTGGAAGAAGCCTTGTTGGTACCTGCATTGTGTTTGTTTCATACATATATTAAATATGTATTTTAAATAAGTTTTAATGGCAATTCTCTAAATTAAAATAGATTTTTACGTGTTAAGCAGTGTCCTGAAGTATTCAGCTGTGCAAATCAGGCTCCTGCTACCCTTGTAAAACACAGATTTTTAGTGTGTGTTTCTTTTGGCTGTCAAAAGGCAAAATAGTTCTAGAAGCTAGTCTATATTTCATTATTTACTTTAAAATAATGACAGATAAAACATGTTCCTTGTGCAAAATGAAACTTACTACATGGATTCTACTATTCCTCCTAATTTCTACCAAATTTTCTACCTGATGTTTTTGAAAAATTTCCTACTACTGCATATTAAATTACTACCTGTTGTAAAAAATGTCAAATGTAATACTTTAATACTTCTTGAAATTCAGATTATGTGCTAACAGTTGTTCAGTTAAATAACAAATTCTGTATGTAAGCACTAATTCATATTCAACAGAGAAAGGGATCAGCAAGCAAGCTTGAATACTTAGACAAAATGGTAGGTAGGCATTTGAACCAGTGATGAAATGTTGAGTATTGAATGCAAATTTTTTATTATTGTGAAATAATTGGACATGGCAGCCCACAAAACTTTTTATTTTTAGTAAAATCACACTGGAACTTGTAAAAATGACTTTTTTTTTTCCTTCTAATAAAGCATCTTGGTCCTGATTCCGACACACCTTATTGTGGAACAGTGGACGTGTCAAGTTAGGGTCGTGAGGTTTACACAATAGAGTCAGTAATTGTTTTACAGATATGTGCCATATCATATTCCACAGAAGCACCATAAGCATTTCACATTTTGCCTGCCTCTAAATTATTTATCATTGGTTACTACTTCTGTTTCCCACTGGAAAACATTTTCATTGTTAACATATTTAGTTCACTGGCATTTTAACTGGCATGTCCCACCCACCTTCTACACACATTTTCTAATTAATCCAAAAGTTTATTTCATGTAGCTGATGGTATCTAAAGTCCAACTCCACTAGAACTGCAAAGAGAGGGAGAGCAGAGCTTGAGGACTCTTGAAAGTATGTACTTAATGTTCTTTGTGAAGGATACAAACTGTTCTCTAAATTAACCAGAGGAATAATATGGGGTTTAGAGAAAGCATTAAGCCTCTTCTGTTTCCTATATGTTGCCTTGGTCAAGCACTTTGTATAATGAGTCATAGTGGACCTACTGAAAATCATGATGAAACTGAAGCACAAAGGAGCATTTGTTGTTCAGTCAGATGTATTTATTCCTCATTCAGATGCCAAGAAGTGGCCCAGAGTGGATCCTACAAGTGTATCTCTAGCCTGGTGCTCAGAAAGCTGCGGATGACAGTCTGTATCATATGAAAATTGCCTCTGTATTTGTATTCATTTATGTTGAAAAAGCAGGAAATAAAGAAGCAGAACAGGTGTTTTTCCATGAGGAGTATATGGCAAATAATTTTTTTCCATACAGAAGAGGATTATTTTTCATTAGCTTTCAGAAAGAGATGGGGAGAGCACTGAGGTGCCAATCACGCTAACATATATCTGGTTTAGAGCAGCTTTTGCTCAATACTGTTGTAAAGATCCATTGCCCCTGGTACTTCTCTTCCATATTTGGTTCAGTTCTTGCTGGTGGTCAGCTTGGTCCTTAAAAGCACTGTCATCCTGCTTATTAATTTATTCAATGTTAGTCACTCCTAGAATCACAACACAATGGCACTGTAACACCATCCGGCCCTTCCCTGTGTTGAGCAGATAGGCACCTACGGAAAACATCTGTGAAAGGCAGAAAAGTGACTAAGCAGTTACCTCAGCTGAGAAGGGGGCAGCAGGAAGGAGAAGGGTGAGTGCGGTCCTCTTTCTCACCACTCGGGAAGGGGCAGATTCCACCCAATGAAAGGAGATGTCCTCTGTAGCCATGACAACCCTACAGCACAAACACCAGGTCCTTTCCTTTCTCAAATCTCATGCTGATCAAGGATTGTCTTCTACAATTAAATTAAAAAAAACTGACTGGAACAACGAAGTCTAATGCAGCAGCAAGGTAATTTTATAGAAGCACATCTGCAAGTGTCCAAATAAGTATCTCTTTATGCATACGGCTTTTTGAAGAGCAAAGCAGCAGATGCTGATGGACTGTGTTTGAAGAAAGAGATGGGATTATGGACAGTGGCTTGTCTGGGGATGCTGAATATGGAGGTAAGGTGAATATGTATAATTTCAGTGGTGGTAGCATTTAGTAAGAATGAAATAAAGGAGGAAAAAAATAAACTGTAAATTTTATTATTATCCTAATAATAATATCCATTAGGTCACAAGCAATCACTCAGAGCAAGTAGCAGTCAATATGAACATTAAAAAACAGGTTAGGGTAAAAGAAACGGTCTTAAATTCTGCTGTCTTTTTTAATCTGACAAAATCTTATTTGTCCATGGTTGCTCTCCTGTATCTTTTCAAACTCAAATCTGAACTTAAGGTTGGCCTCATTCTAAAAGTTTGAGCAACACCTAATTGTTTCATGGTCTTTTGCTTACCTAGTGACCAAGGCTGAATACCATTCTACAAAAGCCACCAAGTAATCCCTCTATGGTAGAGGACCTTTTGAATTGATTATTTACTTATTAAGAAACAGTTGAAAATAATTTGACAAGTCCAGTAATCAGAGGGATACAGTAATTCTGTTAAATCTTTCCCATGAAAAGAAAATATTAAAAAATTAAAAAAAAAATCCTGTCAGGTATGTAACATCACAGAAAGTATGCCCAGATTGCAGAATTGGAAAATACCATCAAAGCCAGATGGATGCAAACAAAAAATTTTATTACTGGGAGGAGGGGAAAAGACGCAGCAGCACCTCTGTTCGGCTGCTGTCCTGCTTTTCCTGTTTATTGTTGTGATTCCTTCAACCTGTCAGTTGTACTTCCCCAAAAACCTGAAATTAGTGTACTTCTACTGGGTCTTTTAATTTGACTTAGTTTAGAAAAAGAAACTTTCAGGGCTATTTTCAGCCAGAGATTTTTAAAAGGCAATTAATGGCAATTAGAATTTGAAGTTCAATAGGAAAATTTAACAGTCATTTGTCGAGACACTATTAGTCATCCAGTTCCCACACAAATATGTTTTATGGTTCGAAATGTCACTGAAATGGTTATTTTAGAACACAAACCAGAAGCTTGAATATGAACAGCTTTAGATTCCTGTATTTTAACTTTTGAATACATGGAAATACGTGCAAGTTCATTTTTTTCTGGATGTCAGAGACTAAACTTGTTATTGGTTTAGTTTGCAATAAATTTGCCCTGGTGTTTTCCAGCTTGTTTTCAAGAACCCTTTGTTTGATGTGGTAGCAATAAACTTGGCGTGGTAGCAATAAACTTGGCATGGTAACGAGCAGCAGGTTTTTGGACTCTACGGTGCTATATTGTTGATTTATTTTTGTATGAAGAGCTACCAAACCTAGAGAAAGATAAACCTGTAAGCAAATTACAAAAGGAGACTTTTAGGAAATGTTTTGCTTTTTCTAACTCAAAATTTGTTTGATCTGTAGCAAAATGACTAATATCCATGTGTACAAACTCTTTATATGCAAAACTGGAACAAGTTTTTTCTTCTCGAAGATACAGGAAACTTACAGTACACAGAGTGAAAATTTCATTTCTCTATGTTCTTTTAATGCTGTTTTATAGAATAGCTGCCAATTTTTCAAAATCTATCATGTCTTCCAAACTTACAGTACACGGTGAAAATCTGTTCCCTCTGGATGCATCAGAATTTAACCTCTTGGTTCTCATGCTCTCATTTCAAAATAATTCCAATGTCATAATAAAGTAACTCACTTCCTCCAACTTAATTTGCTAAGCCTCTCAGCTGCTGATGACTGCAGCTCCACCATGGTGGTGATACCACTACAGAGACACAGGGTGAGTGTGGAAGGGCTGTAACCCTAGTCCTCTCTGTTTTCTTGAGAAGAAATCTGCATTATCTTCTCAGTTCCTCTGAATTTGACAGTTACATCTGCTGGGCTCCAGCAGAGACCCCTAGACAAGCATGGGGAGTCAGCTGGCAGCTCACACTGAGGCGCCAGGCACTGCTACATGCACCAGAAGTAGCACGGAGAGCATTCGCAACCCCAGCCAGCAGACTCCTCTGGCCACCATCTTCCTCCTAATGTGCATCACACACTATCACCCTACTGCAGTTCTGGGGGCAGTAGGCACCTTCCTTTTTTCACAGGTCATTATTTTTGTATTCTTTGCAGGAGTTTTTCCTTTTAAAAGAAAAAGTCTCTGGTGGTTTGTTTTATCTTTGAAATTTAAAGAGGAAAGACAACATTAGATGAAAGCTTTCTTGAGCATTCATTTAAAGACAGGTTTCCTGTGAAATAAATTTAGAGTTCTCATCTCAGTCTTGAAAGGAACAGTAAGTTGGTACATAAAAATATTGACCTTTGCTTTCACTGATGTGAGGGTGAAAGACTAAAACGACAAAAGCTCTTAATTGCATCATGGTGTGAAAAAGAGATCAAGCACTTGAAGAGCAAAAGTTACCTGCAGAGAATTATGCTGTGTCTATTGATTTTGCTTTTAATCCCCTACCTGTAGGAAAAGAGACAATATTCTCATTAGCATCTTTGAATTGTAAAGAATAGTTGTGAAGTCCTTGAGAGAATTTAGGGGGAAAATAATGCAAATTAAGTTCAATAGGCTTTGGCTTAGATTTGCTCATTGACTGGATATGTGCAATGGTTACCAGTAGCTCATTTGGTCTTTGATGAAGATGGGTATTTCAAAATACATAAATAAATAAACAGGTACCGCTCCACTTCTCCTGTCCTATAACTTTGGCCAGGATTAGAAACAGAAATCCCCAAAATTAGTGAGAACGGCTTCATTTGTCTGACTTTTTGAATACCGTATTTCCAGCTAGCAAAAGGAGAATTTCCCAGATTTATTGGGAAAGCATTCAGGGGTTTTTGACACATACAGTCAGCTTTCAAAGAGTGACAATAAATGAATCTGAATGGGTGGTCTTACTGAGAATAACAGTGATCAATGACTTTCAATGAAAATTATATTCTGAACTTCTTCCCTTTATTTTCTTCTTTTTGAATAATAAGAGGATCAGATAAAAGACATTTCTGTTTATATAACTGAATGAGGTATGTACAACATAATACTTTTATAGTACTTTTTACATCAACAGACAAACAAGAAACTTTGTTCCATTTAGCACATGGAGAAAAATCTCACACAGACTTGATTAGGGATTACAGACCACTAAATTATCAGATGTATTTCAGGTTTTCTGTCTCAGTCTAGTGCTTTCTTTCCAGTGGAGAGAGAAATGGCTTGAAGACCACATCAGTATGCAATTACTTCCTTGTTAAAAAAGCAAATGTGTAATGTAAATCTGGAGGGACTGCTGATAAATATTATTGGTTCCCTATTTACACTGCTCAGGTTTCTAAGGAACGTTCTTTTTTTTTGAGACTAGTTCTCATAAATTAATTTTTAAGTATTTGTTTTAAAGAACATTTACTTGCATAAAAAATGTAGGTTGGCAGGCTGAGTGGGAGGTAAATATTGCTCTTCATTTGTCCCAAAGTACCTCACCAGACAAGAGTTTCTGAAACCCATTGCTGCCTGCTCAGATTAGATGAATGACAGTAGCAATGTACCATTCCTGGTTCCAGTGCCAAATGCTTGCAGTCATGTTCATTCCTCTCAGGTTAAAAGCAGTAAGCGCACACATACAGAATTCCACCGTAAGGCAGGGTTTTGCTTAAAGAGCATATTTGAATACTTAAAGAAACACCAGCAAAGTAAAGGCAGAATGCACCATGTGATGAATAGATTTACACAGGCAGGAAAGACACCAACATTAACAACACAGGAATTCACAGGTGAATCAGAGACACAGACAGAGTATTAGTGGCAAATTCTCTTTCTTTTTATAAAGCAGAAAGGAGAGAAAATTACAGCAAAGAGAGTGTTACCATCTGTAATTACTGTCAATCAATAGGAAAGAAGTTATGGAGAGTAAGATAGCAGAAGATAGTATGAGTGGTAGACTTCAACTATGCTAGTAAATGAAGTAGAAGAGAATAAACTCTGCTGCACATTTTCTTCTGCAAATTTTTCAGTAGTCTGAGCAGTGAGGCACCCAAAGGACAGCCAAGCACAGATCAGGAAACAGGGGAACTGAGACATCTTTATCCTTTTACCCACATCATAGGTGGCTAGTGGGGGGAAAACACTCATGTGAGAGGCATGCATACTAATGGCATTGCTGATGCAACCCTCAGACACATCCTGAAAGTCCTCACCAGTCTAGTTTTCTGCTGCTTCTGTGATCCTTCCCAATCGTTGAGGATAGTTTATAGTCATCCTCGCACAGATCCAAACTAATCCTGTCCCTCTAATGCATTGCTTTACACCGGGTATACTGTTACACTACCAGTAGTAGGATAAATGGTGGTGGTAAAATGCATACAATAGGGTAGGGCATAATACACAAAGAAGTTGCATGGGTACGTATATTTTTAGTTCAAGGTTTTTACCTTTACGTGTTTTGTATGCTATTTTGATTCATTATGAAGAGGGCTGTCATTATGAACACCAACCTTAACGTAGGCATTAGGTGTTTAACTTCTTTATTTTTTCAAAAATGCTCAGCTGAACTGCCAGAGGCGTTGTCTCCCAGTAGAGTTTAGTCATTGTTAAAGACAGAACAGAGAAAGACAGAAAGGCAACCCTGAGACTGGTACTTTTAATGTTAATTTTTCTTTAAAATAGTGTGCATATTGTTTAGTTTTTGCCCTTTTGAATTCCCGTCAACTACAGAGAATACTATTTTTTCTTGGGAGCTCCTCATAACAGCTTTTCATTGTTTTCTGTCATTCTTCACTCATTCCTACAACTAAACATTCTGGGAAAAAGTAATGCAGACAAGGTTGCTTTCGTCCAGGTTCTTTTACTATATATGACAGAAAAAATTATTTGTCTACCATTTTCCTATGAGGTTTTGAGTTTTCTCAAGTAAGATTAATACTCTAAATAATATTTCTTTTACTTTTCCTGCTAAAATATATGTTTCAATGACAGAAACTACAACCACTATATAATCATTAATGTAATCTATTCTCTCTTATCCAAGCACATTTTATTTAAAAGTTGACATAAAAATGTATTCTAGAAAGTCAAAACATTAATATTTGGTCACTGCGTACTAGGGTTTGTTTGTTCTTTTCGCTGAGCTCTACTTTTAAAAAAATACCAGCCTGTTATAAATATTAGGATACATACATAAAATTTCCGCTCAGACTGATTAAGGACTTTTTATGGCATTTAGACATAGTTACTGTGAAGTAGGAGAAAAATCCCCACCTGGCAACAGAGTGAAATGTTAACATGTTAACAGCATGTTAACAGCAGTGTGGGCAATAAGAACTATGCTGCAATAAGAACACTGCATTTTTTATGTTTTGGTTCATCATCTGCACAAAGAAGTGTACCTGGCATAGGATTACTTTTCAGGATTTTTTTGTTATCTTTTATATTTCCAGATATGAGGAAAAATAGGCTGGCTTTA
Organism: Mesitornis unicolor; assembly: GCF_000695765.1. Classification (NCBI taxonomy): domain Eukaryota; kingdom Metazoa; phylum Chordata; class Aves; order Mesitornithiformes; family Mesitornithidae; genus Mesitornis; species Mesitornis unicolor. Next base: position 1,441 of record NW_010165318.1, on the reverse strand, counting down.
GTCATTTTATGAAACACAAATGTGTTTGCCAGCAAAAATGATGGCAGATATATTTTATGAGAAATCTCAAGCATGGTTGAATAAGAATCTTAGTACTCTATAAATTACTTTAATGCCATATGGACGATACGATTACTATAGCAAGCAATTGCAAAAGGAGATTAATCTTGATAGATCCATTGGAAAAAAAACCAAGTCAGAAAAAAACCAGCAAAATACCTTCTCTATAGACTTGATTATCTGTCAAGCATTTTGATAACTGGGTGTTTAGATTTCTCTTTAAATATTCTTTGTTTATAATTTTGTTTCTTGACATCTTTAAAACATTCTGGAAAGCGGAACTGTACCTACAAGAAAGACTGATCTCAATGGAATTTGAAAATTTATTATTTTTTTTAAATTCTGTTTGATTTCTCTTTAATGGAAAAATAAAGACTTGATTTGACTGTTTCACACCAGTTTTTTCTCTCCTTTAAAGAAAAGTTCATAGTAAACTTAAAAGTGAGAATTTTAACTCCAGTGCAGTTGCTTCAACACTATACATGGGTTGCATGTTTGAATTAGCATGTACATTCAAACACATAATGTGATACTTTCAGAGTTATGCCACTCTCCTGAGGGCTATACTGAACAATGCAGCATATAATAGTACAGATTAAAGACTGTAAATTCTGTGAACAGTTTTGTGGTGTTTTTTTTCTTTAGAGAGAGTGACAAAAGCTAGAGTATATAAATTCATGTTCTGTTCCTATTAAAATTCTGTGTCTTAAATTAAATTACAGTGGACTATTAAATATAATTATCTGGCATCTTTGAAAGTCAGTTTGCCATGAAAAAGTAATATTTCTATTAGAATGACATTTTTTAATGTACAGAATTAAATGTATAAAGACTTTAGAAGAAAGCAAGAGCTGTATCACAATTCCCTCAACATACCTGAAACAAGGGCAAAATGCTATTTATTTTACATGGGATGTTACTGGGACCCAAATACACAGAAGAATATTTAGCTCAAGCCTTTGTTTAATTTCTGTGTGATTTCTTTTTGGAAGAGTTATGGTTGTTTTCTAACATCCACAATGTTCTTCTGCCTATCTAAAGGATAGATAGTCAGATCATAGTCTAAATTTGTATGTAACTACAAAGCTGAGAAAATTTGCAGAACTCAGGGTCAGGAAGATGAATGTATAGAATCTTCACTGAAAGTTCAAAGGTTCTTGCTTTTTTACTCACTGCTACTTGAGTGTCTGAGAAAAAAGAAATTCCTTTTTCCAAGTTTGGTAAACCTGACTTTGCTGAAATAACTACTGCTTGAGATGTCAACTTCAAGTATAAATCAAACCTATTGTTTAATTCAGACTTTATGGTCAATGATTTAGATTGCAAAACAATATAACTTCCAGATACAACTCCTTCAAAATCACAGAATCACAGAATCACA
>NW_010165317.1:0-3591 GCF_000695765.1 Mesitornis unicolor | reverse complement strand
CCCTTCCAACCCAAACCAGGCTGTGATCCTAGGGTTCTATGATCTTTAATGGAAGCATCAAGCCCAAGGAAGTATAGGGCATAGCTTGTCCTTAAGTCAAAGTCTAACATTGACCCTTCTTCCCTCCCTTCTTCCCTCCCTTCTCCATCTTCATTCCCATTTCTTCTGACATTGATCTTTAGAAAAGCAAGGCTTTTGTCTGGATTTTTTCCTTTTTAACAGTTTCAGCAAAAAAGATACAACCCCATTACCTCCGTCATGCTCGGATTGGAGAGCATGTTGAAACAAACCCTCACTTCGAAAAGAATTACTCGTCCCTGGTGCCGGAGCGAGGCCTTAGAGCTGGGGCTTGGTCCTGCACGGTTGTGTGCACCTGAGTCATTTTGGGATGGGGAGGGTGAGAGTTGGACCTTCTCACCCGCGACCGGTTTTGGTTGTGATTCCCTTGCTGCTCCCTCTCGTACTCTTGGTTTGGTTGTAATTAGGCTAACGAGGGGTTAAAGCCCAGTGTGGGAGTTTCCACTGGTGCTTTGAGTCATAGTTAAGCCTCGTCAGGGAGAGAGATGCCTCTTCAGTGCCATAGGAAAAGGCAGCATTAAAAATACAAAAATACGTTACAAACAGAGCGTGGTCTGTAGCGTTGGGTAGGGCAGGGGGTTTGCGTGAAGCGCTCAGCGTTGATAAAGGAATTTTAAATTGCTGGTAAAAGTTAATCAAAGAAGATGAGTCCAGTTGCTTAACAGTGAGCAGCCAACTCTTTATCTCAGCCAAAATGCCCGGGACTGATGAAACAGAGCCCCGAGCCGTGGCGTTGTCAGGGTCTTTAATGTGTTTGCAATGCCTTGTCCAAGCCGTCCTCCCACTGCTCTGGGGCTGCTTATCTCATTTTCAGCTCCTCCGCTGCGTATAAATGTGATAAATGAGCTTTGTAATCGCATAACTGAGCTCCTTGTGATGCCTGCCCGCAGGTATCTTGGTCTGGAGGGTGGATATCAACGCTTTGCTCAAGAAAGGAGTTCTTTAAAAATTGGCTTTTGGTCTTTTATTGCACGGCCGACCTGGAGGAGTTGGTTGCTGAAGTCTTTTTATCAATGCTGAGGTGATAAACTTGTTACAGCCCCTAGAAAAGAGGAGTCTTGCTCATTCCTTTCTCCGAGTGCTGTGCTGCAAAACAGAGCTCAGGTTTAATGGGTTTTGTATAAGAACGCTGAATTAACCAACTTACTCTTTACACTGCGCTCTGCGGATGTGAGTAGTGCTGGTCTGGTCCTGTGAGTAAGGGAAAGGAGCGGGGGCCGAGGATAAATCAGTGGATGAAAGTAAAAGCAAAGGGAGAATTGTGTCTTCCCCGTTTGTCCTGGTTTGAGCTGAGCAGAACTGATTTCCTATTCAGTGATTTAATTTCCAGCTCAGTCTCTTCTCAGTGGCTGAACTTGCTGAAACCAGCAGCATGGTTTAACAACAGTGGGCACTGCTACAAGTGATAGTGCTGGGATGCTGTGGAAACATGGCAAGGCCACTGTCTCACCATGGGGGCTGTGTCTGCACCCACAGGAGGAGCAGACCCAAACCTGCCCAACCAGGGATTGCATCCCACACACACCACACTCAGTGGAAAGCCCAGGGATCACCAGGGGCTGGACCCTTCCAGCTTGGACCCTTCCTTCCCTCTCCACCCCTGCAATGGCCCAAGGCCCAGCAGACCCTGCTGCTTCGCCTGCCTCTCATCCTGAGCCCTGTGCTCCTGCATCAGCTCCCACTGCTGCTGGGTCCACACTGGGACTTTTCCAGTGCTCCCAGAGCCTCTGGTGCCGTCATCGTCACTGGGGGAGGATTTCAGAGTGGTTTTGTAGATATATTTGTACAGATCTGTATAGATTTCATTATTGTCCTATTTATATTATTATCCTGTAGTATCAGTATCATTGTTTCATTAACCTGTTCGTTTTCTTTTCCATCCCATAAAGTCTCTCTCCCTTCTCTTTTCTCTTCTCTTCTGGGAAGGGCAGAGGGGTTCACAGAGAGCATCTGGCCAGGGTTTAGTGGCCAGCCCAGCCCTAAACCACGACACCGTTGCACGCTTGCTGCCAAAAAATGTGTATTTGATCAAAAGTGATATTTGGGAATATCAGTATCACGGGCTGGATTTTAGCACCGGGTGGGCTGAGGTGGAAGAGTCATTTTGGGGGAAGGAGGAGAGGGAGGGAGGTTGAAGCAAAGTCATTGGGGAGAGCAGATGTGTTGAATGCCGCGTTTCTAAGCTTATTTTTTTTATTTAATGACCAGGAATTGGGTTTAAAAGATCCCATTTCTGGGCTTCGTTTCCTGCGCCGATGGTGAACGCTGTCAGACAAACCTCCGACAAATTGTTTTCTCTGATAACCGCTTAACGCCGAGAAAAGCAGATAGGCAAAAACCTCTTATCATCCTGACAAGCGCCGGGGCTTTTCGCTGAAACTCAAACCAGAAGCCGTGTCAGTGCGCTGAGTTTACACCTTGCAATAATAAATCCCCGCTTTTATCTGATCGGAGAGGGGGGGGATTTTATAACTTTCGAATGGGTCTGTGGCGGGGAGCCAGCCCCACTGTCATTTGTTATTAACTTTCTTTTTTTTAAGTCTGCTTTTTTTGGTAATATCGTTTCAGGGATATGTATCCCATTCCTGGGGATATTGGGAAACGGTGTTTTAAAGTTCGGTGTCTCAGCCCATTAGAGGGGTCTATAAAACAATCGCGGCAGCAAATGCGCAGTAACTAATCAAAACCACCCAGGCTAAACTGCAGCGGCGCTTCAAGCCCTTTTAAAGAAGAAAACCTCTCTTTTTCTGTTGTGCTTTATCTACTGTCTCATCAGGAAAGAGCTAATTGGATTCATCTAGAGAGTAAACCTCGGCAGCTCCTTGGTGGGTGGAGGTGACAGGAGGTGAGGCACGCTCACGCCTTGGCAAACCGGTGCAGAAAACAAGGTGAAGTTATAAAAACTCTATAAAAAGGAGTTTTAAAGGAGTTTGTTCCCTGTGTAGGTGGTTATAACAACTCACCCTTACGGTAGGCACAGCCTGCAGGAGCCCATGCCCTGCTTTGCTGCTCATTCCCCAGCTTCGCTGCACGAATGGGGTTGGTTTGGGGCCACGTTTGCTTGATCACAAGCACTCAAGTTACTGTAAAAATTCAACTATGAAAAATTCAGTTATTACTTATAAAATCATTGGATGGTTTTGGGTGGAAGGGACCTTAAAGATCCTCTGATCCAACCCCCATGGACAGGGACACCTCCACCAGCCCAGGCTGCTCCAAGCCCCGGCCTTGGGCACTGCCAGGGAGGGGGCACCCACAGCTTCTCTGGGCAACCTGGGCCAGGGCCTCACCACCTCACAAGTCTGACCACTTTTTGCTCGTGTTTTAAGCCAGTACTTTTAATTTCTCAAGCAGAACGTTGAGTCTGTGCACTTGGTCTTTTGGATTTGCTCCTAAGTTGAGTTCCGATGGATGGTGAAGGTGGAGTCGTTGCTCTAAAGATTACAGATTTCAGGAAAAATTTCAGGACTTGTATTTAGGACTCTGTCGTGGTTTAGGGCTCGGCTGGCCACT
>NW_010165316.1:3214-13522 GCF_000695765.1 Mesitornis unicolor | reverse complement strand
GGCACTCCACTAGTTACAGGCCTCCAACTTCTGTATTTTATTTCTGTTAGAAGGATGTTTGGGTTTTGCAGAGATAATTGAAATGTGTAAAATGCAACCTAAGGCAAAGTTTCACCTATTGTTAAAAGTGAAATCAAAATTTACATTGGACTTGAAAATATTATATTAAAATAAAATATGACATAAAAAAATCTAACTCTTTCTGGTGAAAAAATTCATTCCTGGCAAGCCCCCATTTTTTTCAACTAAAATTTTCAGTCAAAAAGAATTGATCAGATCTAGTGGCCACACTATCAGAGTATCCAACCATTCAATCAACAACTGAACATGGACAAGCCACCTTCACATGACAGTTCTGATAGCAATCAAAGCAGCTGGTCTGTATCCAGCTACATTATCCTGAGGTTATGTCTCACCATCACATAAGCATTTTATTAGTTTAATATAAAGAAGAGTGACATCAGAAAACAATAAATGACTGTAAAATGTTTGACAATGACTCTCTGTGAACAGCACTTTACTCCAAGAATGACTTAACCCCCTCCCTCAGTATTATAGTGCTGAGAATCTTTACATTCTTGGATGACCCTTTTTTTAGATAAGGTATAAACTCATGTACTCATCACCAGTGATAACTGAAGATTCCCTGTTAACATATCTTCCCATTAAAAAGGCAGAAAAACAGAGAAAAAGGCAACAGATTTCTCCTTAAAATAGGTTTCCATATAGAAAAGAAAAAGGGAAGGGAAGGGAAGGGAAATTTTCTTAGAAAAGATTATTTGAAAACAAAACAGTGGCTACTTATAGCTGTCTTCTAGAACCAGTAGGTGTAGTATACAGAAAAAAACTACATATTCTCATGTATGGAAGACAAGCTACATTTTGCAAAAGCAATTATTTCTGCCACCTCCAGGAAAAAAAATAATGCTTGGATCAAAAAATTAAGTGACTTGTAGCTATTATTTTTTTCCCTTCTACATTTTTGTATCATCTAGCATTGAGTGAAGCAACCCATAAATATCTCTTTTTTCCACTATGTGTTGCCTTAGTGGATGTTTTTTAAGCATTTTAGTGAGCTCCTGCATAAAGCACTGAAGAAGCACAAAGTACAAAGAAGACCTATTCAGCAGATAATTCTATAATAAGAGTCCATATGCATTGTCAGAAATGGTGTTGGAGATAGTGCTTACAGTCTTTTTGTTAATATAAGAGAAAAGGAGAATGTGAAATTAATAGAATTAATAAAATGGACTAAGCAATTTCTTTCACTTTAAAAATGGAATCTAACTCATCTCAGAATGCCTTTTGGGCTATTGTATATAGATATCCTGACAGCTGCAGATGTAGTCACAACAGTATTAGAAAAATAGAGATATTTTCTTTTAAAGTTCAAGACCTGAGCACTGCCTAAAAAGAGAGACATGCCTTCAAGCATTGAACTTTTGATATGTTTCTGACTTCAATGCATACCAACACATGGAGTTCAAAGCATGGGTTTAGTAACCCAAGGAAAAAAACCATTAATTTCAACCGTGATTACATAACAATGCACAATACAAAGTAACTTTTACTTGCAAAACCTTGAAAACATTGGGCTGTTGTTTTGGTTTTTTTTCCTTTTAGGGTGAAAACAGAGCAGGGAGAGTAAAGGGTGTTATTCACAGTAATCTAAAACATTTTGAAGTTTGCAAACATTTATGATATGTGTGAAAGTGGAGATTTGTAGCAGGTAGCAACACGAATGCCTTCAATAATAATATTTTATGCTTCCTTGCTGAGATAGATGGCTATCGACCCAGCAATCCAGACAAACAGCCGTCCATTTCATTTGGATCCTTGTAGTGGTGCTCTGTGCAAGGCTGAAGCCAGAGATATTTGTTGTCTGGGTGGTAGGTTGGTGCTCAGACTATTTTAGGAAAACTTTGAGGCTGTCCTACTTTTCAGTCAATACCATGATGGCAGCTTGCTGGATGCAAGTGCAGCTGCAGTGCAGCTTGCTGGTTTCGCTCTGGTTTTGCTTTCACTTTTCAGGCAGGAAGAACCCCTGATCTAATTCCTGGAGCTGCCACCTGAAGACCAGAGCAGGCACAGAGAAAGTCATTAGCTCTCCTCTTTCAATGGTGGTGCAAATTGTTGTTGAATTGTCAAGGCTGAAGAAGTGGAATCAAAAAATAACTGTTCCTGCAGGCAAGTAATTGAAAAGATGCCGAGGACCACAGATAGACACTTTCTTTCAAGAAAAATAGTTAGATGAAGAGCTGCTAGGTCTGACTGCAGTCCCCAGGTATTTTTTTAGAAAAGAAAAGAGTATGTACCAAAATTTTAATATTCTTTACCCAGCCTGGTCTAAAAAATGTTAGGCATGGGGAAGTGTATTGCAAGATGATGACACCTTAATGACAATAATGTGCTTAAACTCTCTTAAACATATAAGCAGCTTACCACATTGAGACAAATGTGACATAATTAACATTATATCTAGAAATAGTCCTTAAGACAGAAAATTGTCCTTAGCTCAGTCTACAACAAGTACATACTTTTGTATTTTTAAGTCGAGCTCACAATAGTTGATGCTTGGAAAGTGGAAAAAAACCTAAGGCATTCTTTCTAGCCGTAAATGAAGGAAAGTTTCACAACAGGGCTGTGCTATTCAGCTCCCTTCTGGGCATGAAAATATTATTGACAAAACCCAGAAGAGTGCAGCCTATCATCCCAGAAGTACTAAAGCCAGTGTTATCCTTTTTTCTACTTGTACAAATCCCTTCTTTTGGAATAAATCAACAAAAAAAGTTTACAAGTGATGTAAGATCAAATGGAGTCCTTATTTAATGTTAAAAATGTTCTCAGGTCCTGGATTACAGTCAAGTCCTGATCTCACTGAAGTCTATAGAAGTTTTATTGTTGACTTCAAGTGAACTAGTTAAACCTTAAAATTGTGTTAAGAAACAGTTACCATCTAAAATATGCTCAACATTTGACACAGGGGAGCCTCAAGGGAACTTGAACATGAAACCAACAAAGCTTGGCTTCCAGTTGGACCACTGACACTGCTGGCCATATTTGCAGTTATAATTAGGTTCCTTTTTGTTTGTTTGGCAATGTAATGGGTCTTTGAAGTCCGTATTTCCTCTCTGTATTTCTCTCCAAGTCACTAAAGGCACAAGACTGTGCTCCAAATTTGCCGCCAGGTCTCTCATTGCTGGTGTGCCACTCACTCTTCTCTGGTTGCCAGCATACACCAAGCAAAGCACCTAAGCTCCCAGACATGACAGCCAAAAGCTGGCTGAGAGCCACTAGCTCTCCATTCTTCAAATTGAATCTTTTCATCTACTCTGGGGCTGGGCAAATAACCTCTCTTTGCTCTGGTTTCCTCACAAGTTAAAGGAATATGCTAGTGTCTGCAGTAGACATAGAAAGATGAGTTGTGGGGAGAAAGATTTCTGCATCAGCACCTTGAAAGAGGTCTCGAGCTTCAGTCATTGGCCCTTACACAGCCAACTATGCATTGCAGTGAAAAAAGCCAGTAAAAAAAAATTCTGGCCCCAGAAGGAGACAATATTGTGTACTGAAGAATATAACCTGATCTTCTTCTGTCTCTTCCTCACACTGCAGAGAATCTAACAATAAACGTTAAGCTTAAAATAAATATTTCTTGGTTATTAGCTAATCTAACTTATTATCTTATTATCTGTATATCTATCATTATCTGTTATTTTTATTCATTGCCCCTTTTTATCTCAAGTGGATTTAAATTCAAAACAAGATAGGTGATTCAGATTTTTCTCAGATGAAAAACACTGAATGCAAAAGTAGGGATTCAAATCTTTTGCTGAAATCTCTTCTAGCTATTTATGTTTTCACGTATGTATAAATATGATATGGTTGCAAGCAAATTTTATGCACACAGTTATGGGAAGACAGAAATATATATCCCTGGTCTTCACATAGCACATATATTTGTATTTTCTTATATTTAACAGTTACAAATGTGTACAGCTTCTTATTAAAATGCATTAAGCTTTTCTAAATACCTGTATGCTTAGGTATATTTACTGTTCATATTGCAAAAATATATTCTACAATATGATATTAAGAAGAAAAACATGTATAAAATGGGATTATACTCCATACTTCTTGTACCACAGAATTGTGTTTTTCCACAAGTACTAGGCTTTCACAGTAATTTAGGGAATTTTAAATTTTTAATTATTGAGGAATGAGATAAACTGTAAACATAAAGTTTGAAAAAAATATTTTCCTAGTTATTTTCCTAATGGTTTTTGAGGAATTAACCCAAAACTTTGTAACCTTAATGAATTCCTAGAACGTATTACTCATGGTTGTTTTGAACCATATCAGGATATTTGCCTCAGAATGTATTCTCACTAAGTTACCATCTTTTTACAGCACTGATGTTAAAGGAACACTCTAAATTTTGAGTAACTGGAGCAATGAGCGGTAAGACTTAGCTGAAAGTTAAGAATGTAAGTGTTTTGCTGGAGCAAAGCCACTATGTTTAACACTTAATCTGGTTTGCCAAGAGTTCTTTCTGCCAAAATGCAACTTAGTAAAAACCAAATGTTTTGGCTTGGCAAAGAGGAGGTAAAAAATCATTGAGAAAAATAAGAATTTCTGGTGAAAGTATATCACAGGACATAGATTAGCCTGAGGAGTAGGTTTTACTCTGTTGGTAGAAGACACTGGTTTAAATAACTTTCCTTATTGGCTTGAAACAAAGATTTTGTCTCAGCTCTCTCTGAATTGAAAAAATGCATGCACTTTCAGTGTAGAATTTCTAAGCTCCAAGTTTGGAGTAAGTGCCCTTCTCACTCAACAAACCTTGCATTATTATAGAAAGGTAAATACTCTTAACACTATGGTAAATACAATGAATTATTTTATTGTTTATTAAGAAACTGCTTTTATTCAACCTTTTTTTTTCCCTCTGCAGTGATAGACAGAGACCTGTCCGAAGAAGGTAAAAGAGATCTCTGATTGATTCCACAGGTCAGTCTAAAGTACATGTGGGACTTTCTAAAGAATTTTGAAATAATTTCTGCTAAACTGATTTTAAAATGAGCACGCATAGAAGCAGTCTGAAATATCCTTAGCATACCAGGCCATAAAATCTTCAGCAAAGTGTTTCTTTGGAGATCAGTTTTTTGAGCCTAAAAAAATGCAGTTAAAGAACTCTGGCTAAAGTACTTCAGGTTTCTATCCTCAGAGCAGACACATCAAGTGATAAGAATGCCAGTCTTACTAGCAGTGAGTATGATAAAGGAAGTTTGACGTTCATTGAAAACATTGAAAAAGATTGATTTAATCTATTTTGGATGTAAACCACATTAAAAAAACAAAACTAGAACACTCAGAGCATTTTTTACAAGCCAGAAAAACACTGTCAAGTGTCTGCAATCTTACCCATTTCTTGTTGAAATGCTTTCGGCAGTCAAGAAAAGATTTCAGTAAAAACCCAACAACCCCCTTACACAATTCAAGACTCAGGGTGTACTACAGTTCAAATCACTTAGCAGAACCAACTTAACAGTTTTGCAGGAGACAGATTGGAAGCTGCAGATCATACCATTCTTTTCCGGTGTGATTTCTAGCTAGCAACTGATAACTTCAAAATACAGAACTTAATGAAGATATTAAGGAAACCTATTTCACACAGGTTTTTTTTCACAAGAAGTTGGCATTTAGCGGTTATAAACAGCAGCAAAGCAATGTTTTGGCTTGACACTGATTTGGTTGTAGCGATGATGTGGTAGGAAGTGGGTGTCAAGTTCCCTTGACAACAAATGGAGGATAAATGACACATTCTGAATCACCAATGAATCATGTACAAAGTTCTGCTGCTGATTTTTGGCTTTTATTTCCAGGTCCTAAAATTATGATAGTTTTAAGATGATGGATGAAGGTGAACACTTCACAGCATTCACAAGTGTGTGGTGTTAGATTGTTATAACACCATGAAAGCTGGACTCTTTAACAACCAGCATTTACTGTTTCTTTCAGCTAATGTAATTTAGAGTTAAAAGGTGTCCAGGTTCTTTGTAGAACAAGAGAGAGGATGAGGGTAGAAGTATGAACTCTCAGTGGCCAACAGTAGAACCACTAAGCTCAGCACAGTTCAGGGAGGTCTGGATTTTGCTCACAAAGTTTACAAGAACTCATGCCCTGTAAGCACGCTGTGCTGGAAAATGAACTACTGTTTGGATTTTGATAACCAATTCAAAATAAAGTGATAATATATGGTAATGTGAGCAACTGGGAACTCCTTCAAACTTAAAACATGATGCCAGAAGTGAAAGTAAGAAACAGCAGGCTGTTAAAGCAAACAAGATCATCTACTCGGGGTATTTGTGTTTGTGTGTATACATGTACGTACATAGGGTCATTATGTGCATGTGTAGTATCATCATCAATATTAGTGTTGAAATTGTTTTAAACACAAATTGATCAGAGTTCAGACTGTCAGTCTTGAATGGGGTTAACTGTAAAAAATTAAAATATTCACTATAAAGATACACATAAAATTTATTCTGCACTGATTCTTAATTCCTGTGAGAGTTCATTCAATAGAACCTAGGCCAGCTGAAGATCTAGGCTCTGGTGCCTTCAAACACCCATTTGAACAGGACAGTGACCAGATCCACCCTGTCAGAAGCTTTACCTTTCACTGGTTTTGTGCGTTCTGTACTGTGTGACAAACTGCACTCATTGAGTAGGCAGGACCAGAAAGAGCCTGGTAAAATCTTAGTACAGCAACTGAAGAAATTTATTCTGCAGGTTTTCAATCAGAACATTTCTAGATGTTAGTATTTACAGCAATGTTTGGATATTTATTGCCAACTCTAATGGCTGTAGTTTTGTTTTCTGTTAAGTGTTAGCAATAGTCTAGCAATGTAATCTATCCAGGCCTCTGTGATGGTTATTACGTACATTCCAGCACTCCTGAGCTTATAGAATAGTTGAGTTGTTACAATAAGCAAGTGATGCTGATAGAAAAATGCTTTAGGATTGTCTAGGGCTATGACATAGTGACAGCGTAATGACTATGATGAAGTGTGCCTTGTAGACTTGCAACATTATATGCTCTCTATTAATGCTTGCATTTCTACCAAGAGAAATTTCCTCAGAAAAGAAGAACCATGCTGCATGTCAGACTCACTTATCTTTTTATCATCTAAGCTCTAATATCTCCTTAATGAAATGTTTAGCTCTGATTAAGAGAAAATTAACAAATTAAAAACTGGTTCTGGCTGTCATCCCAGGCCACAATAAAGAATAGGTTTAAATTAGTGCATAGGGTATTATCTTGGGAACATCACCACCACTACTTTTCTTGACTTTTGACTTTTCTGGTGCATGTTTTAAATTATAGAAGCACATTTAACTGTGAAAGATCTTGTTGGGTCATTCCATACCCTTTTCTTTCCAAGTTGAATTCAATCATAAAAGCTTGCTTCCAGCAAAAGTTTTCAAAGCAAGAACACAATGTTCTTCACTATTACTCTTTCTGTCTTATGAAATTGTACATACATCCTGCCAACTTGGAAATTACTGTTTTTAAGAAAATCAGAGGTTTTTGATGTCTTACTGGAGCTAAGTAGCTTCTTATTCCATACCCATTGCATTGAATGGCAGTGAATAAATCCCTCTGCAGATCCAGAAGCAAAAGTTGAAGCCAAAATCTTCCAAAATTTTCTCCTACCTGTAAATGTCTACTTGGATGTTGAGGTTGTGTGGTCAAAAGCACAATGTAATGCACACCATGCCAGTTCATGCTGTTGTCAGTAACAACTAGGGAAACTTAACATGAGAGCATGATAAATTTGTGGCCCAATTAGACCAAGATTGACTCTGATTTTGACTTGTTACAAGGTTCTTGTCCACTCTGTTTTTTGTAGTATCAGACTTCAGAATATAGCCTCCATGACCATAAGTAAAATGGAAGCCTAATCCTCTACTGGTAAAGCCCCAGACTTCTCTATGCTCAAAATTACTGAACATAAGTGCAGTTGTGTTGACTCAAAGGTTGAGCAAGGAAGGCTGACCATGGTCATCTGACAATGTTTTCACTGATTCCTGATATATTCTGCCAGCTACTCAGCTTTATGTACCTCATGGGCTTCAGTCACCCTGGAAGTTACACCAATGTGGCTTCACCTCGTGCTTTTCATGGACTGCTGAGCTTAGTTCTCCCAAATGCAGGCAATTCCTCCATGTCCTACAGTTACCTACTAAAGCTTCACAAAGCAGAACCTTGATAAAAAAGTGAGTGCCTATATATGCTGCAGCCTCCATCTCTATTTCTATGAGTAGCAGTACCCCAGGTGCTAATTTTGCCAAAGTATTTAAGGTTTAAGAACAGTTTCACATTGGTTGAGTCACATTAGAAGATAGATTTAGCCTTGTCAAAAGAAAACTAGGCCAGCTGGCCAGTGAAGAGATTGATGTGTCTAACATTTTTTTTAGTTCTCTATAAGCTCAGTAGAAGAGCTAGATATCTATCTAAAATTAACTGAAGAAGATTTCATAAATTGCATACACATCCAAAGAGATGGAAAACAACTATGGTAGATGAACTGGGTTTTCCTCTCCTGACTGGCAAAGATGTCCCACTCTGTCTATGATTGTACAGGAAATGAAGGGCCTGTGTTGGTGGAGTCTGCTTTCTTGGGGCAAGGTAAATAAAAACCATGGCAAAGCAGCACTAAAATGAGACTCTGAGTTAGGAGAGTGATTCACTGTAAAGATTTTATCTGAAGCTGCACACAGTTAGTGGGAGTGATTGACACCATCTACCTCGCCACGCTGGTAGCCCATCTGAACAAAGTTGGGGAGCACATGGTTGCCCCGGTCTGTACCAAAGTAAAGTTTCACTGACTCTGAATAAATGGTGAGAAAAATTCTGTAAGTTCTGATGAACAAACCCAAACATATGTATGCAGCATTTACATGTTTTCAAATATAGCAAGTGCTTGTACCGACATATGAATTTCACAAGTACAAAGTTTCTGTTTTTACAGTCTAGTCTGATACATCTCTAAAACAGACTAAGTCTTTCCTTTGTGATATTGTGCAATATTTTTTCTCATTTTTCGGGCTTGTACTTCCTTAGTTCAGGAGCAAAATAAAAAGTATACCTTGGGAGTTTAGGAAGTTATTAAGAAGAGAAACTTATTCTGAAAAGGAACTTCTTGTTTCTCATAGATGCCAGACTCAGACAGAAGACGTCTTTCTTTTACATCTCTATTTTTTTTTTTAGCTACAACATATACTCTGGTTATTTGACTCGTTATATTCCACTACAGAAATCATAACAGAACATTGCCCTTCTGTTTATTTTCATCAAAGTCCTATGTCTGAATATACAGCCTGTTCAAGACAGATGTTTTTATTTTACAGTTGAAACCTCTACAGTCTCACCTGACCAGTTTCACCTTGCCAGCTTCACCTCACCAGCTTCACCTCACCAGCTTCACCTCAGTATTTCATCAGTGTCACAGGTGGAGTTCGTTTGCTATGACTTCAAGGTTATTATTCTTTCTCTTTGCAGATGAGAGATAGCAGATAAGCTATTATTGTCCCTGAGGGGAAATAATTTTCTCTTGTACTAGCAATGAGTCAGCAACACGTTATGAAGTATGTGATCAACTCACTGCATGAATTTTCAGGCAACCGTACATAGGGCGTTAGCTTGTTTGCTGCGCATTATCTATTTTTTATAGAAGTATTGCATTCAGAGAATCCTTCTGGTCTGAAACAACCATATGGGTAAAAGAGTATGAGAAAACAAGAAGAATTAATCTTATGCATAGCAGAAAATAGTGTCATTCATTTTATATGGCTCTGTCATATCTCTACCTTCTAAATCTGTTTGCAGATATAGGATGCATGTCTGCTGTGTGCTTGACTTCCATCACTATTTTTTAAAAAAAAACAACTTGATATCTGGAACCACCTGTACTCAGAATGGTTCCACGGAGGCAAGCACGGCCTCCTTGTCCAGCATCATCACAGAGCAAGCCAGTGCAGAAGATGCTCCAGCTCTGGAGCCGTTGAGATCTAGGAGGTGACCTTCTACTCTGGACTTGAAGTTTTAGGGAAAATATCAGAAGATTGTGTAGTAGAGTGCCCAATTTTCAGATGTATCCATGAAAACCAAATCAGGTGCTTTGCATTCAGGTAATGTTCCCAGATTTGGCTACACTTACTCTGTCCTGTGATGACCAGCTCTTCACTACTCTGTTTTTTTCCTCAGCTTCATTTTACACTTTTATTCTTACCCTGTTTCCTTTA
>NW_010165316.1:0-3183 GCF_000695765.1 Mesitornis unicolor | reverse complement strand
CTCTTTCCCCCCACTATTTATTCTAGTCCTTTCTAGTCAGTAAGGAAACTAACATGAAAGTGCTGCCTTCACACAACTCAAATATGTAACTATTTTACCACTTCCTCTACCTTGGGTCTTCTCTTTCTATTTGCTTGATAAGCTTTACAGTAAATCTGTCTATTCGTATAGATGCTAGACAGAACGATGCAAGGCTTTGTTTTTTATAGGCCCTCAGGCACTACCAAAAAGTATCATAATATATGTTCTTAAATTAAGACCTATACTTTGATGACTAAGAAACTTATCCTCAGAAGAGTGTCTTTCTTCTTTCTTCTTTCTGTTTTCCCCCCAGGTCAACGCACAAACCTTTAAACTAAGATTCTTTATCTGAAACTATGGAGTTACATGTCTCACAGGCTGATCCTTAAACCTTCATTTTGAAACTGTTTTACTTTGTCCAGTTAATGACCAGATGAGGCTCAGGCACAGAGTGTAATTACACCAGCATGTCACAGTATTGCACAGCAGCAGAGGCAAACCAGGTTTTTATAGGAGATCTTTAGTCTGTGACATGCAATAAGGGAAAGCAACCTGGTGTAATTCCACCAATGTTATATTGTACTTGCAAGTATTTACTCTTAATTTTTAAATGGTTGATGACAGTAGATTCTGATTTTTTTTGGGGGGAAGGTTGTTTCAGATCACTCACATTATAAACCAAGGCAGGAATCATTGGCCTTATCTTTATTTCTTAACATTATTCACTAAATAAAGAAGGCAAATATGTTTAGTCAACACTTTTTAAAGTATGTTTATGTTTTAAAAAGTCATGAATGTAGTAAATCAACCCAGATGTACGAGACAACTGTATTTCACATACCTACCACAGGAGTTATCAGGGAAATAGCTAATAGGGGTTAGTTTTGTACAATAAATGTTGCCCTTGAACAACACTGCAATACTCCAATGAGCCTTAAAAAAAACTGTAGGGCATACTGGCAGCAGTGGGAGCTTAGGGTGTAAGAAGAAAGATGGGGGAAGGAGATGTGGCTGGAAGAAGAGCTGTGGGAAGGGGTGGAGCTGATCTCTGAGAAGTCACCTGCTGATTATACTGTGCAGATGTTTTGTTGCCTATATGCTAAAATTAAAAGAAATGACAAAGGAAAAAAATAAGAGGAAGATTAGGATTTCCTTCAATTCTGTGAAACAGAAGAAGCACATCTATCAAGGCTATGTTTTAATGTAAGCAGGATTACCTGCATTTGCTGGCTGGCCCTGGAGAGAAAGAGTACAAAGGCAATGAAAGGTGGGCAGCAGCTGGGCCCAGCCAGTGCTTGCATTGGTCTGTAGTGGGAACATCCTGGGCTTCACCAGCAGCTCCACAAAAAGTCTCAGACTGGTTTGCACAGTGAAACGGTAACTTTTAGTTTCTGCTAAAGTTTCTCTTTACCTACCTGTTGAGTTATACCTCAGGTTCCTTTCTAAGATGTGAAAGAAAACAAAGGAACTGAAAAAAATATTTCTTTAGTCAAAGGGGTGTGGGGATGTGTTGAGGGAGATTAAGTTAAAACAATATCACCTCTTACTGAGAGATTGTCATTGATGACAATTTAGAAATATCTGGAAATAATTTTTTCCTTTTTCTTTTCCCCCCTGAGGCACTGTGCATTTGTGTCCTTTGGATACATTTGTAAAGCTTGTTGTCTTTTGTTATCAGTTCCCATTCCTTATATTTCCCCTTCGGGGAAGAAAACTTCTCTTCAAGTGAAGAGTCAGTCTTAAAACAACAGAAGCAAAAAGCAGGTGGACTACTTATTTTAGATAAAAGGATATATTCTTGAAAGTAATTTGGTTTGTCTCTTTCTGTTGCTCATGTCAGACCTATTTATTTCACCTGCAGGAGTAATCTGACTTCAGTTATTTCCACACTTTGGACTGAAATTATTTGAAAAGACAAAAGCACAGATGTGTTTACTACAACTTGTACCTCAAACGTAACAGGCTCAATAAAGCAGTGTGTGGATGTGTTCAGCCTTCAAAAAGTAAATGGTTATCTCTTTGAGGACAAATTTTTCAAATTTCTTTCTAAATTAGGAAGAATATACTTACAAAATAGTTAATTAAAATAAAGCATATTCATAGAGCTTCCTTTTATGGGTAAGGATTGATTACATCTTTTCTGGAATATTGTAAAGACATGACTGTTATTTTGCGGTTCTTATTCCCAAGCAAAACAAAACATTTTGCTATTTTTTTTTACCTTCAGTGGAATCATTCTCCTTCAATGTAAAATACAGACTGTTACTTTCTCATTACCATGCCTTAAATACATGATCTGATCAATGATGTGCTCCACATAGATTTTCTATGTGAGAAACACATTTCTGTGATGTTTTCTTTAGTTATGTGTGCACAGAACTTCCTCTGTGCACAGAACCTCCTGCTTCTCATCATTCTGAAGACTGCAGACAAATTACCTGCCTTTCATCTTTCTGCTGGGGAGGGGGGGGAAGTTCACTAGAGGAAAAAAATGGTTTAGTAAGAGTGCTTGTGTAATAGAGTTGGAATATGAGACAAAGATAAAAGAGCAGAATGGAAAATGAAGATGGGAAGATAAGTTATGTCTTCTTTTACATTTACATATAAACTTTGTCCCTTACTTTATAAAAGTCTTTAGGTTTTATTTAATAAAATGTACCATTTTTAAATGTGCATTTATGAAATGTGCTATTGTTACTGTTAACCTTCTGATGGATGAACAAGTCTTAGGGAAGAATTTTAATTTGGCTGGAGAAAAAGGAAGGGAACATACTAACTTGTTTTTCCTTTCTTTTGAAGCAATGTTAAGAAGTAATGCTCAAGTAAATTAGAGAAGTGCGAAAATATGGCACAGGATCTAGTTCCTCTTCCTTGATACAAGCAGGACTAGCCTTCTTATCAGGCATGATTATATAAGGAATTTCATAATAAAGTAGAGCAAAATCTGCCTGAATGATGCCCAGAAGAAGATCTGGGATCTTTAATTTTACTTCATCCATTTCAGGGACTGACAAACCTTGAGTATGATGCTCTTAGACTACAAGTTTCAGAACATTTCAGAACTTTATGATCCTCCTCTTCCCCCCACCCCCTTCCCATTTTCAGCATTTCAGAACATCTGCTCACAGTGGCTGTCCTGGAGAGGGAGAGGGAGAGGGGGGG
>NW_010165315.1:11506-18370 GCF_000695765.1 Mesitornis unicolor | reverse complement strand
TCTCTCTCTGACCCTTAAACGGAGACATTTCTATACTAAGTTTTCATAGAGAAACTCTTTAACAATGAAACATTCAATAAGTTTCTGTTTCATTAAAGCATTTTGAGACCAAAAGATATCAAGCTTCTGAAGATTTTACTTTCTTAACTTCATATTTATAGTTCTCACAGAGTTCCTTTGACTTTGCCTCACCCAGTCCCAAAAGAATGCTTTAGTCATCCAAAAATTGGACAGCAAATACCTGTTATGGTAACTAGATAGCTGCAGAACAACTGTGTGCATCAAAGAGCTGAAGCAGGAACTGAAAGAGGTGAATGAACTATTTTATTGGGGACCATTTACTAATGCGTTTCATTAATATATACTAATTAATTGCTTTCATTATTTGAGACTTACCATGTATTTTAAAAAATTTGGTGCTGCTATGTAGGTGAGCAGTAAACAGAAAGAGAGACAAAAAAAGAAACTAGGAATGCTAATTTGTGACATTCAAGTGCAAAGGAAATTCTGCTGCCTGTAGTTTTCCTGTTCTTTCAGTTACCTTATAGAATTTTTCTAAGCTATTTTTTGGGGGATTTTGCCATAGTAGAACAGCAGCCGTGTTATCATGACAATGAGACAAATAATTAAAAAGTGTTTTTCACCTTGCTTAGCTGAAAATGTTCTGAGTTTAATTTCATTTCTCCAGGTGCTAATTTGCCATAAGTATTCTATGTCCCACCACTGCGTAAAAATAAAGCCACATAAAATCAGCAAATTGTCATGTAATTCTAAAATTTTGTGGGATGTACAATTCAACCTCACTGTTTCCACATGGTCTAAGAAATGCAATTATTTCATCATTGAATGCCTCTGTCAGCATTCCTCATTTAAGAAAGCAGCCACAATTAATTCAGATTTCGGTACTACTGTTTTACCCCCATCTATTTCGCAATCACTTTATTCCCTGGGTTAGAGAAGCAGCAAATACTCTGGCATTATGAACATTTGTTGTGTCCATAATCTTTGAGTATAAAAGCAGAATTGCTAGGATTAAAACTCATAAGAATTCAGCTACCTGGCACAAAGGAGCTATAGGAAGAATTGAAGTCTTTGTTAAGCTGTGGACACAAAATGTATCACTTCTTAGATAAAGCACACACAGAGTCCAGCTGCACAGCTATGATTTGAAGCAGTACTTCTTAAGGATAAAAGGAGTTAAGATTAAAAAAAAAAATTAAAAATTCTCTGTCTCTTTTAACCATTTTCATTTTATATTTATTTTATTTATAAATGTTGAAAGACTTAGAAGGGATTTATAACAAATTATACCAGTCTCTTTAGTCATAAATAGAGGGCCTATTTCTTCCATCTCCTCACGCCTGTATAAAACTCAATACCATGGAGTGGGAACAATATACAAAGCTAAAGGAGAATGTTGAAAAAAGAACAAAAGGGTATAAACTATCCATGGATTAGTCTGGAGTGTCTTTGAAAGGGCTGGTAGGAAAAGGAATTACCTGGTTTGAAAACAGGACTTGATAGATTGATGAATGGTGCTGTATGATGTTCCTTGTTATACCTGACAGTCACTAGGAAGACCTGTCCAATCTTGCTTCCTTTGATCCTTACATCCCATGCACAAACTAGTCTGTGTCTTCAACTCTGCTGGCTTTCCACTCTGTTTGAATTAACTTCTCTGAAGCAATAGCCTCACCTTCTAATTTCGCCCTCCCCCATCTTTCTTTGCTTATCTAAACAGTGTTTTGTGGTTTTGAGGAATTCGCTTTGTTATACTGGATGACTTTCAGTATTTCATTAGGGTATTAAGAGCTACAGAGTGCTGTATATTCTAGCTCAACGTTATTAAGAGAACCAAGCTCCAAGCTAAAATATACTTAGTATACACCCTTGTGATATTTACTATATTAATTAAGTGTGTTTGTAAGAGGTTAGACTCACTCTGTTTACCTAAGTGAAGCTCAGTTATTTTACATTTTGTAAATTTTCTGAAATGGAAAGGAAAATACAAGTTATATAGATGACCCACATAAAATTAACTTAATAAAGTTGTATTTCTGATCACAAGGAAAATTGACAAACTTATTTGAGATCACTGTATGAGCTGTGCATAAGTACTGTTTCTCTTCAAAAAGTCATTGACTTATTGGGAATATGATCTAAACAAGTGAATGGGTCTTACAGCTGTCGCTACTATTTCAGACACATTTGTTTAGCCGGTGAATCGAGAATAGATAATGGCACCTGCTCTTGTTCCTTCTTGTAGATAGCAGATAGAACACTCAATCATAGAGCAGGAGTGTATTGGTACACTTCAGATGGCAAATAAGCTAGCGCATTGAAACAAAACAATTAAAGAACTGCATCAGGAAATCAAAAGGTTTTTTTCCTGATCATTTTTTATTTGTCCTATTTGGTATTAGCAAAAAATCTAATAGAAAAAGGTATAGCTCTGTATTTAAAAAAAAAAATACTCTTGCTGTAATCAGTACTCTGTGGGAAGAGAAGCTAGTTCTTCAGAAGACTGTAACATGTCAATGAGATTTGCATGATGCTTCCCTTACCAGTTAAAATAAACTTTTATACTAAAATAAATTTTCAGTATTGAATAAAAGAATATCCTTTATACTGACCTGACCTGAATAAATATTGGCCTGTACAGTGCCACAATTGCAAGGAATCATGGGCTGGGGTCCTGAGGTACTGTATAGAAGGTTCAGGTATGGGACTTTGCCTACCACAAATTTCCTTCTGATTATTGCAGATGAACTGCTGTTTTATGGTGGTAGTACACTTTTGTGCTTGGGAAGTTGTGGAAACAAAAGCATTAAAGACTGATGTGCAAGGATAATATTACTGTGAAACAGTACTGAATTTTGTCCATAGGTATCTCTGCTGTTCTATAATATTCTTCTACATGCTGTAAGTATTTCAGTGTAAAAGAAAAATGTTTTTTATTTTCTAAGAGTTCCAGCTCTTTAAGCCTTAAACAATGAACATATGTGTGATTATAAATGAATTCTATGCTTGGTCCAAAATGAAGGGCAGTTCATTAAGCTGATCAGTCCTCAGGTCTAGCACTTCTAGCTGTACTTCATCTGTGAATGTGTAAACATCAAAAGCACTTCTTGGTGCTTCTTACGTTTGGTCCTATATTAACTATGGATGTCTGTGAAATACCTATTAGACTAGGAAGACTTAGTACAAAAGGATCATTGTCGAAAAGTTTGTTGTAAGAGAAGGAAGCAGGGCACAAATTGTCAACAATTTCTAAATAAGAGAATGCAGCATATGGCCTGCTGGGTTTCATAACTTTGAATGCTTCTGGTTTAGCTTTTGCACTCAGCAGCACAAGACAGCCTTCATTAAATATTGCCCACCATTCAACTGAAGTTAGCTTCACCATCATTTCATACCATTGCCAGTGGACGGTGGCAGAAGTTTTCTGATTGATATCTCTCTCCTCAGAGGAACTTCTAGTCAGATAAAATCCTTTTCTGAGAACTCTGCAGGTGTGTTATGAATACAAGGAAACATTGACAAGGAAAACTGGAACAGTAATGGCTACATGAAAACCTTAATTTAATCTTTTTTAGCTCAGTCTCTGCCAATTGGAGTTTGTATTTTCATTTATAGAAACTACTTAACTATCATCTAGAAAGATTTTCAAATATATTTAAAGAATATGAACCTGCAGGTTTAGACTGTTCCAATTTGTTTTCTTGAAAAGGCATGCATGTGTGATAGAAATGTCTGCATTTCTACAGATTCTGATTCCACTTAAACATATGCGTTTCCAGTCACTCTGAGTCAGATATGTGTATATGTATTTGAAGTGGAAGCGGCACTTTGATACTATAGTATATGTTGCTGACGTACTAGATATGTCAGCACTGATTTAATAACGTTTCCATCAAAAATTGTATATTTGTTTTCTGGTAATTTGGCTATTTCTGCTTGTTGTGATTTTTTGATATCTGAGACAGTGAGCAATAAAACATACTGCTTATTCTAAAATTATGAGTTCTGTGGCTTTGAACTTTTTTAAGTTATTGTGCATTGATAACAATTGAGACTGACCTGCATTTCCAGAGAGAAATCCCTGTAATGCTCTGATATTCTTGGATTTTTTGAAGGCTAGCAAAGTTACTTTCTTAGGAATGGGTCTTCATGCTTCAGGTAATAGTTAACCTTAAGAGAATTTATTTAAACTTCCATTTCTTCAGGGATCAGCTGATTTGGTTCAAAATGTATTTTCCAATGCACAATATGTATCAACATCTTTCATATACCAGATATTTGTGTGAGCATTGTTTTGAAGTAAAACAGAGAATAAAGCATGTAATTAAGTAGAAAAAAATAATGTACAATATAATGAAAGAATATTTAAATACTTTACGTTTTGTCTATAATTCCTGATAATTATGTCATACAGGGACAGTGTATTTGTTTAAATTAATACTGGAGCTTTGTGGTTAAAACATCTTCTACTGTATTTGTAGGCAGAAAGAAAATTGCCTATTTAGTGAACTAAGAGAAACTGCAGTTTAATTTAAATCTGTGAATATTTCTATAAGCTGTATTTTCTTGGTATGTAGGTAATGGGCAGTGAAAATTTTTAAACTGATAATAAATAGGACTTCGTTTCTCAGAGAATAGTATCTTTTATTTTTGAACTGGAAGATGTAGATTCCTTACAGTTTCAGTGCCCAGTCTGGGACAGACATTCCAGTTGCTGTTACATATCCACCATGACAGGGACTCCTCAGATATTCATCTGGCAAAAAGGACTGATTGGCAAGATGTGAATGGTAGCAAATCTATGTACTTACAATAGATGAAAAAACAAACAAGCAAACAAAAAAAACCCCAAGAAACAAACCACCACGACCAACACAAAAACACAAACACAAAAAACTCCACAAAAATCAAGCACAAGGAGAAATGGGAAAAGCACCAGTCTTTCTTCTGCTTTACTTTTCTGTGTATTTTGTCTCCAGTTAGTACTTTCTCTGCCTCTGAATTTATACCAGATTCTTTGAGTAACAAATAACTTTATGGTTTCTCTTCGTGTATAGTTCAATTCTATTATACTTGGTAGTTTTTAGTATACCTATAACCATAGAGGGAGTTGTGCATTATGAGCTGTCGTGAAACCTTGTTGTGAACCCCAGTTCCTGTTGAAGCACAAGAACATAATGATAAAGCACTTAGACTACAGCAAGGAGTGGAGCAGCACAGTGGTCTGGGTGCAGAGCTCATGGTGCACTAGAAATCTCATTTGTTGAGGTCTAAATGTGTCACCTACCACTGACATCTGTCCCAGTAAGATTTATCTGACAAAGTATGTGTGCAGCCATGTTAGTGAATTGTTGCCTGCCTACCTAAGATCTTTATTTTCTGTCTTCCTCTGGTTTCTTCTGAAGTATAAATTCTCTATATTATATTCTAGGAAACTGATTTGCTTCAGCAAGGTTTTCCAATCTCTTCTACCTCTGATCAGTAACCGCATAACAAGCTCAGTTCAATGGTATACAAGTGCTCTTTTTAAGTACAGACTTTTCAAGGGACTCGTAATAATTTAATAATGTGTATTATTTATTCATAATCACTTAAAATATATATTTATCAGCTTGTTGAAAAACCATTCCCAATAAGGACCATCTTTCTTTTTGTACCTATACCTTTGCAGTTAACTTTCCGGTCATGCCATCCTTCTAAGTGTAATTCATTTCACTTTGGAAGTGATCATTAATAGCATCCTTTGTAAATTCAACATTATTCTATGTATTTTTCTGGACAATTAGAAAATGTTGATGTGTTCATACTTGTCTGATGCTGGTCAGCTCTGCTTTTTTATGTTGTTTTTGCTTGAGGGCTTTACATTTCAGTAGAGAGATGAGATTGGGTTACTTTTACCTGTGTGTGATACCACTAACAGCACAGTACTGTCATTATTGTTACTTTGTTGTAGCAGTGACAACATTCTCAATGAAAACTACTTCATAAAAATAATTTTTTACTTCATCTCATCTTTTTAAATTTTAGTTCATTGAAATAGAGACTGTATTATATATTTGCAGAATAACAGGTAAAACAAAATTTATCAAAATTGTAGCAAAATAAGCATTCATCTAATGACATGATAAAAACATTAGAATAAACAACAAAGGTAAGTGACCACTAACAAATCGGTCATGGTAGCGATTACCTACTTTAGAACTTTTCCTATGCATATCTTTATGTTTGGGCATATACATATATTCTGCAGGCTACTGATGGCTTTCTAAAATTCTCAAGACTCAATTTGCAGAAAAGAAAAGGGAGAGATGTCCACTTATAAAGACAGATTACAGAACATTGGATTAAGCATCTGTATGTTTACTGTAAAACTAATGCCCTGAATTTTTCATATCGTAATAGGAAGAGGCCAGGATGAAATAGAAATAAATTCTTTTTCTAAACATATATTCTTCTTTAAATATATATATATATATCTTTTAGTAGCCAAATAGAAAGCTAATAATTTAAGCAGTGTTCATCACAATCTGAAAAATATAAAACCACAAGATCCTGCTAACATGTATGGCATGGACAGATTTTCAAAAAATAAGTGGGTTGAATTATTAGCAATATTATACCAAACTGTATAATTCATTCTGTGATTTTCTCAATGACTACAAATCTCTTCAGGCACATACACAAATGTCAAAGAATAGTACTGATGAAGTAAGGAAGTATAAGGAATAGTTATTTGTGTCACGATATATAATTATGTGGAATATCTGTGATAGATTTCTGTAAAACCAATTTTAGTTCTAATTATAAAATAAGATACCTAAGTGAAAATAGAAAGACTGAAAG
>NW_010165315.1:0-11475 GCF_000695765.1 Mesitornis unicolor | reverse complement strand
AAAGAGTGTATCAAGTCACTGCAGAATTAATAAATTGACTCTCATTTTCCTACCATATTTGTATAAATTGTTCAGACATAAATGCTTGTTTTGGAGTAGTCAATTAAGCATTAAGGAAGAGAGCATTGCTTATTGAATACTGCAAACTAAATACAAGAATCAGAAGTGTTTATTGGAAACCACTTCATACTTCTTCAAACCACTGGAAGAGACAAGTGTTGAGGAATCATTATTTCTTGAACTAACTTAATTCTGCTTCATGCTTTTCCAATACTGTTTGCAATCCAATTTTAATTTTATAAATTTTTTAAAGCCACTTTGCTTCCCTTGTCATTTTGAAGACTACTTGTACTATGATGTCTCTGTTTTTCATGTGTCTTCCTTGCCTACTCATAGATATAAAAGCACAATATCCGATTTTTCACTTCTGCTCATATGGATTGAGCTGAAACTGCTGAGTTTCCGAAAACCTTCCAGACATGCTTTAGTCTAGGAGGCATTCTAAGTATTAGTACTATTGTTCCTTTTTTCATTCTTAGAGTTTAAGAATGTTTAAAAACTTTTAGTTCTCTAGATTTCATTGAGTTTTTTACTATTATATGTTATGATCTAATTCTTTTCATGTGTTTTACTACAACTTCTTGCTTGTTTGTCTGCTGCATTACAAGCTTGTACATAGTCTTCCATCCAGGTACTCGTCTAGCCCAAGATGTGCTCTTGAATGTTTTAATTGTGAAAAGCATGTACTTCAAGATCAGACAGTCATGAGGAGATTCACTTCCTTTTACTTCAGAATTTTTGCTGCAGACCTGTAGTTTCTTAGGTGTTTAATCTTAATATTTTATCAATAGATGTGAGAGAGGATTCATTTCATCTAACTTCACATGTTTAAAGTGTAAGATTATCATCCAGACTCTATTTAGAGGTAGTCACCTGTGAGTGATGATTCCTATTTATCCTAAGACCTTTGCCGATTTAAAAAAAGTATTTTGACAACCACTCTAGAGTTGAATCTTTTAAATGGCCAAAGTGAAATGATGTGACTTCTGCTCTTGGAGAGCCAAATGGGTGAATTCATTCATCAAGGACATGCTCCTTATCAATTTTAATTGCTGCTATGGTTCTAATCTATAAGACAACAGAACCTGATTCAAAGAGTCAAACCTTGTCTAAATCTCTGAGCAGTGTGAGTATTAATGATTAAGTATGTTTGAAGGTCTAGAGCAAGTCACACTAAGCACAAGGAACCAGCCTTTAAAAAGAATGCACATCAGCTATGAACTGTGCCATTGACTGAGCTAGATATCTAGAATTTCCCTAAAATGGGTAAAATGTAAAAAATGAGTCAACAAAGGTCAGTTGTTTTCCTAAGATATGATTCAACTTTCTCTCTTCAGCCTCTTGACTGTAGTGAGATAAGTGAGATCTAGAAGCTCCTGTTTATATTTTTAACATTCTCTGTTCTATTCTTGAGAAATAGATGTGAAAAAGAGAAGCATAACTAACCCTGGCTTGATGAAGACAGAGATATGCAAAATCCACAAATTAGAGCCAGCATGAAATGCTAGCATTTCCTTTGATGCTCTTTTCTCCTTCATACATATGAACACAGAAGTGTATACGCACACTGAGTTAGCTGCAGTAAATGTATTTAATCAACTATTTTAAAAAACCAAACAACACTCACTTTTACAATTCTCCTTTTATATTAATGCTACCATAAGACAGCAGTGCATCATTGAATGCTACTCCAAAGTTACTAGATTTGTCTTTTTGGACTTTCTGGACTTGTGCAAAGGCTTCAACACCACACTGGAATACATTATTTAGTGACTTTCCATACTGTTAATACCTTCTTGTAAACACTGAAATGGATTTTTTTTTTCCTTAGTATGTATGTGGTACAATACTACCGCCTCTTCAGACACCAGCTAACAATACAAAGTAGCTCCAGAAGAGTATGATACAGTATGAGTATCTTTTAAGTTATTACTCTTTGGTAATTTTAAACCAAATCATTAATACTAGAATTCTTTCCTTTTTGAACTAATCATTTGAAATACAAATCAAAGTTCATGCTTTGCAGCAGTTTCTGATCTACTTTTTTGTTTTATTTCATGAAGTTTTTGAATTGAATTTGTCTTCATACTATTAGACGAAGATATTCCAAAACCACATTAGGCAGTGTATCAGTCATGCTATCTCCTTGCATCTCTTCATAAATTTAAATGTTTGTGTGTGAACATTCTTTGTTTAATTAAGAGGAAACATAGTCCTTATGCTATGTTTGAAAGTTTTCTTCAAAATGTTTATATCTGTTAGGAAGTTAAAATTCTTCCTTGTTATTCCAAAGTAGAAGAATTAAAATGGTTCATATTTGTGGCTTTTCTAAAAAGCCAATTTTAAATAAGAAAGTGAGTTCTCAGTATTAATTTTATTTGGTTTATGTTTCTGCCCACTACATATTTCAGTACAGGATTGTGAATATTTTGCAGATCTGTTGGTTTTGAAATTATCTATTGGATTTTGCAAAATACGGATGTTACTACACTGATGTAAGCTAAAGTCAGCGTAACCAATATATTTAGTGCACAATGACAAGTAAAATGGTCTCACAAGATGCAGCGGCATTTGGTGACAGGATCTTGTATTTCTTGCCAGCTCTGACTTCCTACTACCCTGATACTGACTGTCACATTTTTCCTTTGGAAAGTAATACATTGGGCATCCTTTTATTTTCCTACCATATTATCTTTCTGGCATTGTTGCAACCAGGCTGGATTTGCTGAACCTAGACAATGTGAATAGCATTGCTGCACTTCTTCCTTTAACTTTATTTTTTTTTCCCCTTAACTGTCTCAGACCCACAGTAGTGGATCAGCCTAGGCCAGCAGCTACATGCCCACCTAGCTGTTTTCTCACTCCCTCTCCTCATGAGGAGAGAGGGAGAAAATAGGATGAAAAAGCTCGTGGGTCAAGATAAAGACAGGGAAATTGCTTACCAATTACTATCGTGGGCAAAGCAGACTTAACATGAGGAAATTTAATTCATTTTATTGCCTGTTAAAATAAATTTGTATTTTTTCTTCCAGTAGTAAGAAATAGAGGCAATAGAAATGAACCAACAGCCTCCTTCCATCCCTTTTTCCAGGCTCAACTTCATTCCTTCATTCCCAGCTCCTCTACCCTCACCCCAAGCTGTGTCCTGTGGTGGGGTTGGTTGGAGCCAGCTGGAATCAGCTGTGTCTGGCACAAGGCAACCCTGGCCTCTCCTTACAGAGGCCCCACTGCCAGTGCCTGGGCTGCTCCACCTTGTACGTGTACAGGTAATGCACATTATCCTTCTAATTTTAAATCAGGGTATTTGTTACTCCCCTATATGATGCACTTGTAAGTGTGACTGCCTGCATGATATTTACTTATTGAATTTTTTTGCAGTCATACAAACTTGAGCTTGGAATTTCCTTCAAGAATCAGGCCTAATGTCTTTCCACTTCTGGGATCAAATCAACATTCATGTAGGGGTCAGGAATTTAAACAACTGCTCCGTGGTCAGTAGTGCTCCTGCAGGTTGTTAACAATTGATGTCGTTGTTTGACAGACTGAAAGATGAGTGGGGAGGATGGAGTCACACACTGTGAATCTTTATTAAATATATGGATTTTACAGGTACAGCAAACAATTAGCTTTCAGCTGCAGTACTTTATATGGGCGATTCATGTGTCTGCTCAATTAACCAGGAAAATCAGAACACATCTCTGTCCAGACAATGCTTTCTTCAATGTTAGTGTTGGGGGTTTTATGAGTAGCTCTTTTGCTTCCTGTGCTGGTTCTGGCTGGGATAGAGTTCATTTTCTTCATAGTAGCTAGTATGGGGTTATGTTTTGGATTTGTGCTGAAAACAGTATTGATAACACAGGGATATTTGTGTTACTGCTGAACACTGCTTACACAGAGTCAAGGCCTTTTCTGCTTCTCACACCACCCCACCAGTGAGTAGGCTGGGGGGGCACAAGAAGCTGGGAAGGGACACAGCTGGGACAGCTGACCTCAACTGACCAAAGAGATATCCCATACCATATGACATCATGGTGACCATATAAAGCTGGGGAAAGAAGGGGAGGACATTCGGAGTGATGGCATTTTGTCTTTGAAAGTAACCGTTACGCATGATGGAGCCCTGCTGTCCTGGGGATGGCTGAATACCTGCTTGCCAATGGGAAGTTGTGAACAAATTCCTTGTTTTGCTTTTCTTGCATGCACAACTTTTGCTTTACATATTAAACTGTCTTTATCTCAATCCATGAGCTTTCTCACTTTTACTCTTCAGATTCTCTTCTCCATCCCACTGTGGAAAGGAGTGAGTGAACGGCTGTGTGGTGCTTAGTTGCTGGCTCTTTTCCAGAATATTATAGGCTAAAATTCTTAGCCTCTGTGACTGCTTACTTGATTTATTTTCTTGTTCTGGATTTTCATATCTATCAGGCCATATGCTTGATGTTTTCATGTAGATGTAAGCTGATGTAAGTATTATTTCAGGTGCACAAAAGGAGGAGTTATAATATTTGAGTAATCTTGCATCTCATGATCTTGGCCAATGCGGCATTGTGCTAAAATAGTGGTCTGAAATGACACAAGCATCAGCTTCCTCCAAGTACAACATTACACCAGTAAATATATCTGTAGAAGTTAGTTTGCTGGAGTTAGTTACTTTTGTACTTGGTATGTGCATACTCTGGTTGTGCTCAGATTAGGGACCACAGGCTTTAGCACCCATTTCTGACAAAAGGGATCAGGGCTGCAGACCCTGTGTGCAGGCCACACACAAACCAAACACTGTTTCCTGAGTGTCATGGATATGAAACCGGAGAATACCTCTGCCCTGTAATAGGAATTGAGTTCCATCAAAGACATTATTTGAAGTTCTGCATTTTATAAAGCTCCTTATGCAGCAGTGTGATATGCCTTTAGTTTAATTCTGATGTTTAATATGTGTGTCTATACACATATGCATGTGTATATGCATTCCCTTCCAGTTAGCAAATAGCTAATGTAGACAGTTACAAAAGCCAAGACTATATTTGAAGGAGAGAAATGTACTTAATGCATCATCTGAATCAAACCAAATACTGACAATCTAGATATGTATGATGTATTAATATATATTATCTGTCTTTTTTATATGTCTACACACACAATTAAAATGTTAAAAATATATCAGCACATATTTCGCTACTACCCTATGCCAGTTTTCTAAAATCAATTCTTTTGTAGAAGTTGTGTTCAGCTTCAGGTTGCCCACCGAATTTTTTTTTCAGTTTGTTCCACTGTTCTTGCCTACTCTGTTGTTGGTGTCACATAAGCCTCAAGATAATCTTCCTTGCCAGTCAGAAATGTTCATACTGCATTTATTATAGATCAACAAAGATGTTGATTTTCTTGTAAGTAATGTGCTTTCCATGATTGGTGGTTCTCTGTTTTAAAGTAGCTGTTATTTGTACTGACAGGTACACCTACTGCGAAATGCTGGCGATGAAGTTACCATCATTGTTCAGTACCTCAGGGATGCTCCATCATTTTTAAAGCTCCCATTAGGTAAGAGGAAATTAATGGATGGGAATAATTTGTTTTCCTCTTCGCAGTATTCTCTTAATAAGATGACAGTGACAGAAGTAGGAATTCAGTCCAAGTGTTTTACAGAAGGAAATAGAAGATGGTTTCTGTATTTTATTGCTTCACATGTAAGAAACAATGCGTACTGTATGGCTGCTTCTCTATAGTTTATTCAAAATAAACCTGAAAACATATTTAAAATGCAGTACAATTATAGATGATATCCAAATTTTTTTCTAGAGAAGCTTTGCCTGAATACAGTAAAATAGTGTTTACAAGCATTTGAATCTTACATTCACACTGAAAGGTATTTTCAGGGTACTTAACAAAGAAATGCATAACATTAAATGTGCATACGTCATAAATTACTTAAGTACTTTGATCATTTTTGTCAAAGAGCAGACTTATGATGTGACAACTGATTAGTAAATTGTTTATGAACAATTCAGATGAGGGAAAGTTTAGGTTCTAGTTAGCAAATATATATATATATTCAAGACACTCTTGAAATCAGTGTTGCAAGTAGAAAAATGTACACAATATATCAGGTAACTTAATCACACCAAGTAATTTTGCACCAGTTTATTTTACATATTAATGTCTTTCCAAATTTGGCAAAACAGATTTAAACTATGTCTTCTTTGGGGGATTTATGTAAGTTGAGCTCAACTGTGTACTTGTTTTTTCTGGATTTCAATGGTATCATACATCTCATGTATCAAGCTATTGTCATTAGAAGAGTGTTTGTCATTTCCTCTAGATTCTTGTACCTATTAAATCCAAGCTTAATGGACCTCTACTAAACTAAACAATACATTTCATGCTAAAACCTTTATTTCAGTTGTTATCGTGTATAATTTCCTTTTGAAAATGGAATCTAAATTCAAATAGATTTTAGGTTTACTTTTGGAGATCTTTATCTGATAAGTTTTCCTTATAATGAAACTTCAAGTTTTGTCTTCTTACTTTTCTATCCAGGTCATTAGAGAACTGTAGACTAATATCTATAATGCCTTGAATAACTGTGTCCAAGCTTAGACACAATTTTGGCAAGTTAGCCAGGTCTGACCAGTCATTTCTGTGTTATTGGCTATATTCATTTGCGGTTATGACAGTCCTACAAGCAATTTTCTCTCATCTTGTAGATCGACATCACTTACACAATTGGACTGTATTGCCTGTGGTCAATTAACCTTGGCTAAGGGCCAAGCTCCCACCCAGCCACTCTTTCATTTCCCCTCCTCAGACAGAACATGAGAAGAAAATAGAATGAAAAAGCTCTTGTGTTCAAGATAGAGACAGGCAGACATTAATTACTCTCATGGGCAAAACAGACTCAACTTGGGGAACATATTGCCTATTAAAATAGATTCAGGCAATGAGAAACAAAGGCAAATAAACTGAAACTACATGTTCCCCCCACTCCTTTTTCCAGGCTCAACTTCGTTCCTGACCTCTACCTCCACTGCACGTGGTGCAGAGGGATGAGGAATGAGGGGTTGGAGTCAGTACACAGCATTCCTCTCTGACACTCCCTCCTCAACACTCTTAACCTACTCCAGCGTGGGTCTTTCCCACAGACTGCAGTTCTCTCCATGGGTTGAAGTCCTTCAGGAAAAATCTGCTCCAGTATGTGTCCCCCACAGGCTGTACCTTCCAAGCATATCCAACTGTTCCAGCATGAGGTCTCCCATAGGCTGGAGTGTGGGTATCTCCTCCAACATCATACTCCACAGATTGCAGGGAAATACCTGCTGCACCATGGGGAATCTCTGGTCTGACATCAGGAGCACCTCCTCCCTCTCCTTCTTTACTCACTGTGAGGCTCATACAACTATTTTCTCACAGTTTTCCTCACTCCTCTCTCTGCTGTTCAGCATTCTGCCCTTTCTTAAATAATTTCCCAGAGGTGCTACCAGCTTGGCTGCTGGGCTCAGCTGTGCCCTGCAGTGCAAGCTGGCTGTAGCCATCTGTGTCTGGCATAGGGTAAGCCCTTGACTATCTCTCACCTCTGGAGCTACCCCACCCCTCAACCTTGCCACTTACACCTGGTACTGAAGCACTAAAGTTGCAAAGCTTGCAGCATAATTAAAAATTACCAGATGTGTATCCTCCAATTTTAGTTTTGTGATTGTACTGGAATGCACTTTATGACATAATTAGCAATTTAGATAAATGAGATTTAATTTATATACCAGAGTATTCCATTATCATTCAGCAATGTTGATCATAAGACAAATTGTTGTAAAGGATAAAGTCTTGTTCACTACTTGCTGTACATTGATCTGCTGTCCTGTGGTTTTAGGGGTTTGTTTGTTATTTAGAGATTTAGCATAATTCGCTGACTGAAATAAACAACCACCTGTTGATGGGACTCTGGGTTGACCGGAACTTTAATAGAGACCTTACTAAGTCTAGAAAGTTTAAGGCTTTTAAAGTTAAAAATAAAATCCAGTCTATTAAAGTAAGTGATAGAATGCCTAACTTTAAATGGAAAAATCTCAGTGATTCTGTCGAAAAAATAATATAAAAGGTTATATAAACAACTAACATTGCAATTGTAATTGCAATTGCAATTACCACTGCAATTGAGTTCATGCTTTTCGTAACTTTTTTCCTGGCATCACTACCCATCAGGATACAATATTTTAGTCATGGAGGAGGGAGTTACCTGCAGCAGATGTTTTATTTTCTATAAACACTTATTACTGTATTTTGTGTCATGAGTACATACTGTGTTTTGTTCTAAGAACAGGGTGGAAAGACTATTTGATTGCTTTAGGGCTGCCATGTGGGAAGGCAAACAACTCCTTAGAGAGATGAGATTACTATTACTATTACTGCCATGAAAGCAGTTGTGCACGTACAGAGGGAGCTTCTAAAATGCTGAATTAGGCCATGAAGTGAGTGTCCATTAGTGAGTGAGGCAGAACAGGCAAGGAGCAGACTAGAAGACTTGTGAACTTGCAATCAAGTGATGGGGGTGGCATAGCCTGAGAGAGGCTGTCTCTGTTAAAGGCTCAGAGAGCAGGATTCTCTATTATCCCCTACCCTACCAGGGGGAGGATTAAAAAAAAAAAAGAGGGAATAGAGAAAAAAAAAGATGCTTCGCACAAGGTTGGAAGTTAAGACTGTAACAAGTTTAATGAGAAAACCAGGGGAAAGGAAAAGGGAATTAATAAGGGACAAAGGATGTTTAACTATATACAAAACCCGATCCCAGTAGTCCCAAGTGGAAGTGTCTGAGCAGTGTCTCGTGGCTGCTGTGACCACTGTGACTCATCACCAGGGACTGCAGTGGTGCCGGGAGCGGATGGTGGTGGATGCTGCCAAGCACATGGAGGTAGGCCCAGCTGTCCAGAGATGCAACAGGAAGCAGCCCAAGAAGCCAGGAAAAGTCCACGAAAACCTCGGGGCTCCTCGTTTTTTTATAGACTGTGGCCGGAAAGGGGAGGGAACAGTACTGATCTGGGACCCCCCAGGGTCCTACAGACACCACCAGTCCTTCCCTTTCAGGCTGGTAACCCTTAAACCATAACAAAGGCTGTGTAGCTTGTTCTGACTCAGAAAACCAAAGAAAGCTACTGAACTGTAAAGCAAGTCTGCCGGGACACTGTGAGTGGAGGACAATTTATTTCTTAGCCTTTTATTCTTATATTTCCCACACAATGGATGTCGGTTTTCTTTATTCAAAAAAATAAATTATTCTAATGTAGTATTTTGTATTAGGGTAAAATCTTGATTAAGAGAGTTTAAGATATGTAAATTTGTTCCTTTTGATATGCTCAAAGTGCTGAATAGGTGAGATGATTCTGCTTTAAGAATCTGATTGACTCATGGACCCGTCATAGTTATCTACTGCCAAAGACAGTGGGATTCTCCAACAGGCAGACTCTTCAGTGGAGAATTTAATGTCAGCTTTTTTATTTCTTTATTTTTGTATAAAAAATTAGAAATTATCTTCTGTTCCAGCAAGTCACTGTTGTAATTTATGAGTCTGAACATAGACTTTTTCTGTCTACTGTATGTACATAATAGCTACAAAACATTGTAGCTAGCTACTAATGTCTGTGCTTGGGTTAGACCCATACAAGCAAGGCATGATGGTACCTTCTGCTGACACCATCTAACACTATACAGAAAGGACTCCAAATGAAAACATACTGAAACTTCAGAATTCAGGGTATGATTCTGAGGCCTCAGCACTGAGCTAACAGAGATTTGTTATGGAGAAAATGAGCTTTTGTTGAATTAAGTTTCGTTTTGCTAAACCTTTTAGATATGTGAAAGAGACACACACAAAAATATATGTCTGAGAATGATTTTTTTAGTTTTGTGATGTTACACTTGGCAGACCCGTTAAAGTGAAATGATTTACAGGCCATTTCAGGTGACTTCTTCAGATGGAAAAATGAATTTTCAGTGATGATGACTATAATGCTGTGAAAATTATTTTATGTGCTTTATTGGTAAGACTAAGTGCTGTTTTACAGTAATTGTGTATTATTTGTGCTATATGTTAACATTTACATTTAAGCAAAAATTACACAACTACGTGACTTTGCACTGTTTCCATTACTGTGTTTATTAAACAGTATGTTTAGTAAATTAATGGGATTTGTGTAATTTAATTTCTTACTTGTCTTTGAATATCTCATTTTCAGTGAAAAAAAGGCTTAATCCTGCAAACAGTTATGCATACAAGTAGTTCCCATGAGCACAGCCTCTATGAAATTACTTCTAACCACCTTTTTTCTTTCTAGACATAAAGTATAGCATATGATCAGACACATTATTGCCTGTCATTCTAAAATGCAAGTGGTACTTCTAGATTGGTTTGGTGATTTATATTAAAAAATATTTCTGTGTTTTTGGTGGAATAGATATTGCCTGATATATACATATATGTTTAACATAAACAATTATTTTTCATTATCCGATTTCCAGGTTCCCCTGAACCAGCCAGTGATCACAGCAGTGGAGCTTCATCGCCTCTCTTTGACAGTGGCTTACATTTAAATGGAAACTCAACTAACACTGTAAGCAAGTGAATAATAAAAATATGGTGTAAGCATGTTTTTGTAAATTAATATCTATTAAGTGCTAGAATAAGTGTGCCATAATAACATTCAATAATCATTGTAACTGCACTTTAGGAATTGCACTCTTTGAATTCTACACATTATAAAAACATAAATAAGTGGATGAAGTTTTGTAGACTTGTAACAGGGTAATTCAGAGTTATTTAAGAAGGTAGCACACAAAAGACTATGCATAAGTTTGAAATATCAGTGGAAAAACAGAAAGTAAAACAGAAAGTAAAAAAGGGGGATACTATGGTACTTGCTTGTTTTTATACAGCACTTAATTTTTCTGAAGCTTGACATAAAGTCACATGAGAAGCTATGTATGCACCAGACACTGTGACCTAGAAGTGGAATAAAGCAAATCAATCTGTGTTATAGCTAGCCTAGTAAAAAAGTCATGATCTTCCTTCATAGGAAACAAAACAAAATTTTTTTGTGAAATACAAAGCAAGGTTCTAAGTATTCTGAGTAGGATTGACTGACTTTTAAGATGGTCTACTAGAAGTGTGTGGTCAGATTTTTATCAAACTAAGCTGTGAGTGTAACTGAGCTATGATCAGATCTTCAAAAGTAGTTATAAATATGTTTCACCTAGTGAGTGCTTCTACTTTTTTTAATTATATATTTTCATTTTTATGGTAAAAGGAGAGCAGAACTGACATTTCCTATAATATTATTGCCCAGTAAGACTTAGGATATTTAAATCCTTTTTTAATGTCACCTTGGTAGAGGAGATCTAACTCACTTTTGTCGTGGTTTAGGGCTGGGCCGGCCA
>NW_010165314.1:3671-5689 GCF_000695765.1 Mesitornis unicolor | reverse complement strand
AAAATGAGGGTTTTTTCCCCCAATTTTCCCTCAAATTTTAGCTACGGGAGGGGGAACTGGGCTGTACCGGGGAGTGCTGCCATACCCGGCACGGCTGACGTGACCTCAGGGCTGATTGCTCCCTCCCTACAGTTAAGGCGACAGGTCCTCCAGCGAGCGCACCAGGTTTTAATCATCATTTTAGGGAGAATGAGCCAAACCCGCAGCCCGCAGCCGCACAGAGCCCAGCCGGTGCCTCCTGAGGGCCTGTTAAGCTTCCCCTGAGACTTTCTGGGACGCGTAATTTGGACAAGTGATGTAAAAGAGGCATTAAAAGGTTTGTTTTTTCTAGCGCACTCCTGGCTCCAGAGCAGCTGTCGATGGATCCCCCCAAGCTTCATCGTTGGGAGAACACGCTTTGCACTTGGGCAACGGGATTTTGACATCTGCTTCCCAGATCTAGGATCACATTCATATCACACCTCTAAATATAGCTGGACCTGTGAGTCAACAGCGCTAGTCAGAATTAGACAGATACAGCCAAGCACAGCCAGGCCTGGATCTTCTTTCTTCCATGGGTCTCTGGTTTCTATCAAGAGCAGCATCAATACCTGCCTGGCTGCAGTTTAGTTCCCCAGTTAATATCTCTCTCTGCCAACACAAAACTCATCTAGCGGCTGGAAATAAAGTAATCTTTGCTTACTGTAAACACCCACCATAACCGCATTATTGCTTTATTTTGAGGATGGCCACCACTTTTCTCCATCACAGAATCACAGAATCCCAGACCGTCAGGGATTGGAAGGGACCTCCAAAGCTCATCCAGTCCAATCCCCCTGCCGCAGCAGGAACACCCAGATGAGGTTACACAGGAAGGCGGCCAGGCGGGTTTTGAATGTCTGCAGAGAAGGAGACTCCACAACCTCTCTGGGCAGCCTGGGCCAGGGCTCTGTCACCCTCACTGAGAAGAAGTTTCTTCTCCAGTTGAAGTGGAACCTCCTGTGTTCCAGTTTGTGTCCGTTACCCCTTGTCCTATCATTGTTTGTCACTGAGAAGAGCCTGGCTCCATCCTCGTGACACTCGCCCTTTAAATATTTCTAAACATGAATGAGGTCTCCCCTCAGTCTCCTCTTCTGCAAACTAAACTTCCTTTCCCTGTTTCCTTGCACACGCATTACTGCTGGGCATTAGGAGACGGAAGAGTGAGGCTGTACAACAGGAAGCTTTGCAAGTTTTCCCAAGGAAGGCAGGAAGACCCAGCACAACGGCAGCATTCATACCCCGGGTTGTGCCATCTGCGCCTGCATTGTTCTGCAAAACAAAGCAAATTCAGAGAGAGATGTGTTGCAAAACGACTTCAGCAACGAAAGGAATTCCTCTACCAGCAAAAAAGGGAAATGGAAAACTATTAATTAAAAAGAGTTGAGAAAACCGTTAAGAAATTAGTTGTTTGAACTCTAGCTAGCGTATAAACTACATTCAAAATCTGCTGTCAGTGGGAACAAGGGGGAAGAGACAACAGAGGATGCAAGCAGAGACGAGCCCCCGCAGATACACCAGCAGTCTGCACATACCCGGATGCCACTGCTCCGAATTGTGACAGGTTGTTTCCATTTATCTCCTGATTGTTTTTACATTGCCTGCTTTCTTGACCAAAAGCTTTGCTTTTGGATTATCGTTGCTCTATAAACTCACGTCGTGGTTTACACAGTTGCTCGATCACTCGATGCCTCCTCCCCAACCGAGGAGGGGGATTGGGAAAGAAGGAAAGGAGATTTGTGGGTTGAAATAGGAATATATTGTATTGGCTGAGTATAGATGTGT
The DNA here is from genome assembly GCF_000695765.1 of Mesitornis unicolor. Lineage (NCBI taxonomy): Eukaryota > Metazoa > Chordata > Aves > Mesitornithiformes > Mesitornithidae > Mesitornis > Mesitornis unicolor. Next base: position 3,886 of record NW_010165314.1, on the reverse strand, counting down.
ACTTAGTAATAATAAAAACTAATATTAATATAAAATACACAGAGTTATACTCTCTTCATACTGGGGAGGAGTGGGCCTCAGGTTTAGGATGGTAAACAGATCCCTCTTGAGATGTCAGACATGGAAGAGGAAGGAGGAGAATCACAGAATCACAGAATCAGAGTATGAGGGGTTGGAAGGGACCTGGAAAGCTCCCCCAGTGCAACCCCTGCAAG
>NW_010165314.1:2918-3380 GCF_000695765.1 Mesitornis unicolor | reverse complement strand
TCCAAGCTCAAGAGCCCCAGCTCCCTCAGCCGCTCCTCAGCAGGAGATGCTCCACTCCCTCCAGCATCTTTGTGGCCCTGCGGGACTCTTTCAAGCAGTTCCCTGTCCTTCTTGAACTGATAGCACCATCCCCAGAAAACTCCCCACTTTATAGTGAGTGGTGCCATTTATGGTGTGGAATTCATCTACCGGTCAGCTTGGGTCACCTGCCCTGGCTTTTCACTCCTCTTAACCCGGTTACTCCAGCCTACCAAAGCCCTTGAGCGCTGTGGCAGCCCGCACACCAGGACCGGCCCCAAACAGAGTCTCATCACCCTTGTTCCCATGCAAACAGAGCGTTGCAGCCCTTACAAAACCGCGGTTTTCAACAGAAAACGGACTGTTAAAATGCGGTCACCGAACCCGCCCAGCCCCCTCACGGCTGAGGGAGCGGCGAGCGACCCCCCCAGACGAGGCTGCGGG
>NW_010165314.1:0-2573 GCF_000695765.1 Mesitornis unicolor | reverse complement strand
GGCTCGGTTAGCGGGGCGGGGTTAGGCGCTTTGCGGGCACGGAAGTGAATTTTCTCAGGGGCAGGGCCCGGTCACCCAGTTCCTGAGCGTTAGGACCTTGTTTAATCGGCCCCTTTTAGGTTATATATCACACCACGCAAAATAGTGCAATCCTATGGGGCGCGGCCAGTCTCTAAAAGAGCCAAAACCAAGCTTATGAACCTGACCCTGTCGTGCATAAATCACCCACCAGAACATGGAGTTCTTGCCTTCAACGCGCAGGCGTTGTGTGCGGGGTGCTCATGAGGCTTCTCTTGCTGTCCTTGCAGTCGGGCACCACCGATGAGGGCTGCGTCGCCAGCGCCTGCTGCTCGGGCGCCGGTCCCAGCAGCAGCTCCACCTTCTGCCGTGGCTGCTCCTGCACCGAAGCAGCCTGGTCTGATGGCCCAGATGGCTACGACTGCTGCTGGAGTCGCCGTGGGCTCTGCTGTGGGCCATACCATAGGTCATGCCCTTACAGGAGGATTTGGTGGTGGAAGCAGCTCCGAGGCTGCGAGGCCTGATATTACTTACCAGGTAAGAGAAAGCACAACTGGACATCTCCTAACGAGGCACGGTTCACTTGGGACATCTGTTATGTATAGTCTGACATAATTGTTATAAAGACCACACAAATCATGGCTGGGAAAGCTGGGGTAGCTTTAGGGACTCAATCTCCAAGGTAAGTACCACAATCACCATGAGTGCCTTAAAAGTCGTTCGAAGGGATGCATGAGTGCTGGTGGTAGGGTGTTAGTGTTGTTTTCTACTCTAGTGCCCCTCTGATTGAGACAAGGCTTATGTGTCCCAGGTCCGATGACAGTAAAACCTATTGCAAGAGGGTTTTGTGCTGCTCGGACATTAAGGTAGCGCTGTTATCTTCCCCAGATGCTATCCAGAGTTGCTTAAGTGTTGCTTACAGAACTGTTCAGAATGTGTCATGCCACTGCTGGAAACTCTTCAGCACATCTTATTTGTCTTTCATTTGAAAAGCAACACAACATTGTGACTAAAACGCAGGGAAGAGACAGACAGCAGGCAGTACTGGGGTGGTGCAGCTTCGTAGGCTGGAGCTGTTGAAGGGGCTCATGGAGATGTGTGCCATTGCAGGAGCCCCAGGCAGCTCAGCCCGCCTACCAGCAGCAGCAGCAGTCGCAGTTTGCTCCTTGCCAGTACGAAATGAAACAGTTCCTGGAGTGTGCGCAGAACCAGACTGACCTCAAGCTGTGCGAGGGCTTCAGTGAGGTGCTGAAGCAGTGCAGGTTTGCTAATGGTGAGTAGATGGTGCTACCAGACAGCTGCTAAATGAGCTGAATCAGTGAAGTTTTTGTGGAAATAACGTCCTGTGGTAACTTCTTACCTTTCAGGTTTAGCCTAAGCCTTCAGAACAAGGTTGCTGAAGACCATCCTACAAGAACTGACCTAGGAATGGGAAAAAAGCTTCAGTAACAAAGCCTGGTATCTTGTTAGTCCATACATTTACACTGTTGTCCTCCTCGTGGCTTGATTCCTGCCATAGTTGCTACAGATGTGATACAGCTTAACAGCCGCAAATCAATTTAGCACAAAATGGAAGAATGAGCAGTAAAGCAGAATGGGCTGATTGGGGTTAACTGGTTTGCTGATTGTTGTGTTGAATGTACGTGATACGGCGTATAAATAAACTTCTCTCTCTAGAAATACCTTGCTGTGGTGGACTGGGGAGTTGGGTCTCATGGGTGGGAGGCGAGAGCTGAGTCTTGGTTCCCCCAAGGCCTCCTGTCGTGTTTTTAAACAAGCTCTGTGTTCAGATCCAAGACATTCTGAGCAGTCTCTTCCCTCTTGCACTGCCAAGCAGCTGTGTGCTCATAAGGTCACAGTTTTACATCAGAGTCTGTTCCCTGTGACGCAAGCCAAGGCTGTGGGGTTTCTCCTTCCTCCATCGTGTGATACGGGAGTGAAACATGAGAGGAAGGCCCAGCTGACTGTGGGTGCTGTGCTTGCTGCCTCCTCCTCCTTGCACCTGGCTCGGGCCAGGGACAAAGCTACTGCTGCCACATGAAGGGGAAAAAACCCAAATAATCTCAATTTTAAAAATATTTACTGCTGCAAACCCTCGTTTTTCCATCAGAGGGAGTAACCAGCTCCTGCACTTCAGCAGTGTTGCAAACCCTGCTGCAATGGGTTGCAGTACGAGGAAGGTGCACTCACAGGGGGAATGCACAGGGAGTAAACTCGCACCAAAAAGTGCAATTCCTGTTGAAAATACGTTCATAGCATGACCTGCTTTTGTGCTGCTGGGTATTCTGCCTGTTCCTATAAACATCCATCAGATGTGCAGTTCCTGGAAGCGCAAAGATACAATTTTGAATCAAAAGGCAAAGGGTTACCTCAAATACTGGGGGTGAGGACATGGCCACCTTTCCTGGTGACGGGAGCAGCTTTGCTTCTGCTGCTGGAGCTCGCATCTCGCTCACGGGCTGTTTTACGGCCCTGATTAAAAGAAAGAAACCCGGTTAGAGCCAGAAACGCCTGCGCTGGGCTGGCGGCAGACACCCCCAGAGCGCTCCCGAGGA
>NW_010165313.1:323-3637 GCF_000695765.1 Mesitornis unicolor | reverse complement strand
GACGCGGCCGGCTGCGCCCGCAGAAGGCGGTGACCCACCAGAGTGGACGGAGCGGAGGCTGCGCAGGAGACACTGACCACATCGGGGCCGAGGTGGGCACGTGCTGTCCCCGGGGATCCTTGGTCTTGCACCGCGGGGGGGCACAGAGAGAGAGCGATAGAGAGAGAGGCATTGGCTGTAGGGGATCCCAGCCTGGCACCATGGGGGTTGGACTGAGCGTGTGGAAACTTCTGGAGTTGCAGGGGGACAGGGACGGATGAACGCTGTTGGTGATCTCAGCCTGATAATGTACAGGGAAAAGTGTTGGGAGTACCTACCCTGAGAAGGAGCAGAGCTGTTTGCTTGGTACTGCAGAAGCAGGAGAGCAGACTCCTCTTGGTCATATGGGACTCCTGAGCTTGGGGCAGGGAGCCTGGACCTCCAGACTCCTTCCCAAGCCATTTTCAGGTGGCCCACGTGCCGAGCTGGCCAGGCCTTCGTAAGCTCTTGCTCCTCAGTCCTAGTCGCGCTCTGAAATCTGCTTGACTGCCGAAGTTCTCTTAACTTCTAGCTGGACACAGGAGCTGGACAGAGCTCTCCTTGTCCAGATAGAACAGCATCTGGAGGCAACATCACCCCCTTCCCTCCTCTCCTGAGCGGCTGTGAGATTTGGTCACGGCATCAGGCCCTGGCAGTCTGCCTTGCCTGCCTGCTCACTGCTTCCCATTTGTGCTCTTCCCCCTCAACAGCATCCACACCGGGGACCGACCCTACAAATGTGCTCACCCTGGGTGTGAAAAGGCTTTCACCCAGCTTTCCAACCTGCAGGTAAGGGGCTGGGCTTGTCCTACTCTCCCATGGGGTGGGCAAACACGGCTGTGAAGTGGGAGGAGAGGCTGCTTGCCTGTGGTGGAGGAGATAGAGAAATTGGGGCGGCTGGGTGGAGAGTGAAAGAATGCAGAAAAGCTGTTGAATCTCTGAGCCGGGGGCGATTCCTGGCTTTTGTGGCAGTACTGACCCAAAGGAATCACATAAACAGTTGCACCCTGTAAAATGGTAAGCTTGACTTGAAAATGGTAAGACCTTGGTAAAGTTCCTCCCATCTGTTCTGCAGAGTTTTCGAACTTAGCTGAGCCAAGATTTTTTGCTAAATGTCACACAGGATAAAATCTGGGTATCTGATTGTTTTGTTTGTATGTTTTACGATGAAATTGAGGGTATAAGAGCATGGATTTAGGGCAGCAGAGCTGGTGTGTCCTGTTTGCAGTATCCTGGAGGAGGGGAGCTGTAGGGCACGCCAAATGGCAGAGAGCTGTAAATGTCTGCGAGCAGTTAAAGGAGATCCTGCCCTGAAGGGCCATGTCAGATGTGGGGACCAAATGTGTAGTGAGGCAGAAAAGGAGAGAAAAAGAAAAGACTGAGAAAGAATTGTGTGGAGGCTGAGAAGATGGAGGTTGTGCAGAGTTGGGAGACTCTGCTCGTCAAGTGCCCAGTAAGGCTGAGAAGAAAGGGCATCAGTGGGAAAGATGCGGTGCGCTGGAGGGAGAAGCTCTGTCCCCTGTGCTGGGAGCCAGGCGTACCTCCCTCAGCAGACTGGGTCCTAGGGAGCGTGGGCCAGGCTGGAAGGGATGTCAGGGAAAGCCTTCTCCAGTATTAATACTTGCTTGCTTCCTCTTCCCTCCACTCGGCTGCCACCCCCAGTCCCACAGACGGCAGCACAACAAAGACAAACCTTTCAAGTGCCACAACTGCCACCGTGCGTACACGGATGCCGCCTCGTTGGAGGTACACCTGGCTACGCACACGGTGAAACACGCCAAGGTCTACACCTGCTCCATCTGCAGCCGGGCCTACACCTCGGTGAGTGTTTCCTGCCCCAGGGCAGGTAGCAGAAGCGGACGCGCTTCCCAGGGAGTAGCTATTCCAGGTCCAATGGGAGCAGCCCCCTGAGCTGTCGTGCCCCTTCCCATTGGCTTTGGCTTTTGGGAATGTCGTCCCCTCCTCTGACACCGTTCTTCCCGTTGCAGGAGACGTACCTGATGAAGCACATGCGGAAACACAACATCCCTGACCCACAGCAGCAGGTGGTTCAGGCGCAAGCCCAGGCCTCTCAGCAGCAGCAGCACTTCCAGCCGCAGGGCGGGGGGGCAGCAGGGGGCCCTTCTGGAGACACTAACCAACCCAACCCTCCCCCTCAGTGCTCCTTTGACCTGACTCCTTACAAGACATCAGAGCATCACAAGGACATCTGCCTCACTGTCAGCACCAGCGCCATCCAAGTGGAGCACCTCTCCAGCTCCTAGAGAGACCTCAGCCCAGGGAGCAGAAAGCCTCTTGTGCATAGCCTGCGCCCAGGGGCACCGCTTGTGCGGCGTCCCTCCTTGTGCAACAGTCTCCAGCCTCTCCTCCTGCAACAGCCTCTTCTGGCCGTGTAACCCTGTTCATGGCAGCCCCTTGAACAACAGCCTGTCTCAAGGGCGTGCTCCTTCTGTGCAACAGCCTGCCTGGTAGAAGGATGCTTCCTTGTGCAAGAGCCCCTTTCCTGTGCTGGAATCACTTCCTCATGCAAGAGCCCCTCCTTTCAAACCCAAAGAAAGGCCCCCGTTTTGCCTTCTCTCTCACTATAGGATGCGTATGAAGGGGGGGTGCGTGTTGAGACATGCATGGTGGATGGGATGGAGAGACGGTCCTTGTACGTACAGGGGCTCGGACACACGTTTTCAGCAGGCCACAGAAGAATGTGGCAGGGTTCACAGCTGGATGGGGTTCTTTGAGGATTTCCTTGAGTGTCTAAGAGAGAAATATCCATTCCTGTCCCTCCTGCTTGTGAAAGGGAGGAGGGGTCGCTCGTCCTGCCCCAAGGACTGGGTGGGAGAAACCTCCTTCTCCCCAGTGGAAGGTGAGGCCAGTGGCGGGGAGGGAGAGGCGAGGCACATCTCCGGGCCGGACAGGTGCCTGCACTGCCTGAGGGCTGTGGAGCGTTGCACTCTTTCTCCTCCCTTGGTGGAGGGCAATAGAGAGGAGTCTGTCTGAACTGGCTGCTGCCTCTCGCTCCCAGCTGTCCGAGCAGCACAATGGCCGAGGCCCTGTAGGAATGTGGGTTCCTGCTCATTGCTCTTCCTGTCCGTTGTGGATGATGTCCTAGCAGCTTGTACTCCTCCTCTCCCTCCTGCTTCCCCCCATCTCCTCAGAAAAGCCTGCAGGCATCAACAACAAACCAAAAAGCAACTGGAGGGAGGGTAAGAGACTGCCAAAATAATCATCACCCTTCTCTCTACTCCCTTTCCTGAAAGGCGGAACGACAGCAGTTCTGACTCTCGCACGCCTGTCCTGCC
>NW_010165313.1:0-266 GCF_000695765.1 Mesitornis unicolor | reverse complement strand
AAGGGGGCGGTATAGCTCCCCCTGCCCCCCCCCCGCCACAACGCTCTCCCAGGCTCCCTCTTGCCAAGACGGGCTGGACTCACATGGCAGTGGTGGCCTCTTCTGGACCCTGGTCACGGGAGAGCATCCCCAAAAGGTGGACAGAGGAGAGAAGGGGATGAAGATCCCCACAGAGAGACCAATCTAATGAGAAGGGGGAGCCAACAAGAATAAACTGAAGGCCCCTTGAATTTATATATATATAAATATATATAAATATCTATTCC
>NW_010165312.1:0-2114 GCF_000695765.1 Mesitornis unicolor | reverse complement strand
GGTGCGAGAGCCGCAGGCACAGCGCCGGGCCCGCTTCGCAGCGAGGGCAAAGACGGGGAGGGACACGGACGGGCGAAAGGCCGAAGGTTCAAGGCAGGTTCAAATGTACATTGCACGTATGTCACTGCTGTGACTTCATGCCAGTCCCACGAGAACTGACAGGACAGCTGCTGCCACTCCAGACACTAGGCTTTTGCCACAAAAAGCTGGAACACCTTCCTGTATTACCATCTATTTCCCTTGAGAAAGCTACCCTGAAACACAAATTGGCAAAAGAAAGCCTTTCAGTAACTTTTCCACTCAAAACAGTGACCTAATTCCCTCAGGTACTTTGAGTCATTGCTTCCTCTTCCTTCTCCCAACTTTCTTCTTTGCTGCTCTCTTTGACATTCCCCACCTGCCTCCCAGCTCGGCTGGTTTGCTCTCTTGACTTCTTCCATGCACATCCCCATTACTGCACCCTTGCTTTACCTCTCATGTTAGCCCTATGTGTGCTCGGTGCTGTCCTCAAGTCTTTTCACTCGTAATTACCGCATCATCCTCTAGCCCTCTCCCTCTGCAGCTCTGGCTAGACTAACATTTTTTGTCACATCTCTGCAGTACACAAATAAAAATCTTTCTAAAATTACTACCATACTGCACTGTCATTCAGTAATGCCTAACTTGAGCTGTCAGAAGCAACGCAGGTCAGGTGTGGAAAAGCAGTAACTGTGGCTTCAAAAAATTATGAGGCTTGTTTTAACACTTAAAATTTCCATTTGCCTTTTTGTTTATCTAGGGGTGACATTTAAGGGACTTGGTCACATTTACAGTTCTAGAAAGAGCACTGCAAGTTTTGTGCTCTTTTACTTATGCCACTGAAAGCAACATTCCTGCATAATCTGAACATTGCAGGAGCTGTATCATAGAAAAACATGAGCTACTGTGATAGCTGGCAGCACTGCACTCTGAGACAAATTAGGTAGCACTGTGGTTAGATCACCCAAGATTGTCTGCAGTAGTGGGAGGAAAATCATGGGAAACAAAGAAAAACTTGATGTAAATACAGACTCGTCTGTCACTTGGGTGAAAGAAAACTTGCGGCGCAGAATGCGGCAGAGCAGAGCTGGGAGGGCTCACGTGACACTAAGGATCAGACAGCTCTCAGGATGTAACACAGCATCGCGATGTTAGCCCTTGTTTTTAAAAGCCTCCAGGAATATGCATTGCAAAGAAGGCTCTAGTGGCCTCTTAAAAGGTAGAACATTTTTATTTTGGGGATACAGAGAAACATCTTATTGGGATAGTGTTTTAAGTCACAGGTACAAACTTTATCTTATTCGGGAAATGGGTTTAGACAGGCATTTAATAGGGTGTCCACACAGCAGTTACCACCAATGGGCTGAGTACAAATGTCCAGCAGACACCATTTTCTAATACACCACTGTAAACAAGTCAGCTTAATACTGATCGAACACAAAAGAATCACATAACACTTTTCTGAAGACGTTTTAATTTTAGAAGAGACCAGTTCCTCATGAGAAGAAGGGAAAACAGCCCTAGCTAGGTCTCAGGTCAGATTTTTTTGTACTAAGGCTGAAATGGCTGCAGAGGCTGGTACTTGTGTCAGCTTCCGCCTGTGTCCCTCAGGAGGGCTCAGCAGAAGGGCGCTCCCCTGCCAGCCTGCATGCCTGCTCTTTTTATACCCCTCCATCAGGACACAAAAGCAGTATTCACACCTACTGCAGCCAGCAACAGAAAACCTCTCATCCGTTTGTTTCTGCTTTGAGGCATGCTTGCCCATGCTGAGCGTGAAGTTTTAAAGGTTAATGTAAAGACAAGCAGGGCTGGCAACCCTCCCTTTTTAATGAAATTCCCAAATCCCTACATAAGCACTGAGAAACATCTCCTCTTCCACATACTCTTCTACCTCATCCTCTCTGGCTATCTACACAAGTTTTTGCCCATAATTGGTATATTTGGAGAAAGAACTGAACATAATCATGAAACCAGGAAATTCTACCTATCTTGATCTTGCAAACAGCACCTCCTAAAGAGTAACAACAAAATCCTCCACCATGCAGCAAAAGTTTCAGTGTACCCATTACTCTGCAAGCTCCACCCCCCCTCCCCCC
>NW_010165311.1:0-1034 GCF_000695765.1 Mesitornis unicolor | reverse complement strand
AGTCTTTCAGAGGACAATATCTAGATGTCCTACCAAGACATGGCAGACAGTTTCAGTCTTTCAGAGGACAATATCTAGATGTCCTGCCAAGACATAGCAGACAGTTCGGGTTATAGGCTCCTGATTAATGCTGAATCATGGGCCCACGGACAAGCGTAGCACTTCTAGAATGGAGAAGCAGATTTCATTCAGAACATGAGGTGGGGAGTGAACTTCATTGTGCAGAGTTAAAATACAACTACACAGGGGGAACAGACAATGTACAGGGTTTGGTAGTGAGGGTCCTACAGACAGACTTTCTGACAATCATAATGGTTGGACTTAATGACCTTAAAGGTCTTTTCCAACCAACTGATTCCATGATCAGTGCTGGATCCAAGCAGGAAAACCACTTACGGGTCATTTCCTATCAGGGTAATTAAAACCTTTAAACACCTCCATATAAAAACATATTTACATTTATCCTATATACCCACAAGAAACATGCTCTGCACTACACAACACAGCGATGCTCTCTGCCTGTAAATCCCTGTTGCAGGGAGCTCAGGCTCTGATTTCCACCAAAACACTTTACAGTCAAAGGTTTTCTTTCTCAAATATTTTATTTTACTTGAGCCTCCACTGAATTCATGCGGGTTTTGCACTCTTGGATACTGGAAGATTTGGCTTCAACTCTCCTGTGGTTATGCAAACTCAAGTTTGCTGGGCAGCTCAATGCAATATCCTGGTGTACACCCTTCAGCACATTGCTTTTGCAAATCTTTACCAAGGGAAGCCCAGAACAACCACCACTACACTAAGAATACCAGCTTCTCTGCTAAGATGTCTTCAGCTTAGCTTTATTACACCAATGCTAACAACCAGGTGGAAGAAAGGGGCGGCAACTCAGGAGGAGTACAGGGCTACCAGGAGGCTGTGCAGGGAGAAAATTAGAAGGGCCAAAGCACAGCTGGAACTCAGTCTAGCTAGTACTGTTAACGACAATAAAAAGGGCTTCTATGAGTACTTTAGCAACAAAAGGAGAACTAAGGAGA
>NW_010165310.1:0-30685 GCF_000695765.1 Mesitornis unicolor | reverse complement strand
GGGACGGGGACAGGGTGCTCGTTGAGTGCTGCTGTGGAGTCGGAGAGAGCAGGGAGCGGGGCAAGGGCTGACAGGTAGCAGGAAGGGTTGGGAAAGAGAAAGAAGGCAAAAGGAGTGCAGACAAAGCGGTGGTGGGGGTTAATCTCAGTGGTTTCCATGTTTAGGGTGAGAGTTATTAGTTATTAGTGGCCACAGCCTGGTGATGTGACTTGAGTGTGCCAAGGAGGTGGCAGGGGGTTGGGTGTCAGGCTATAAAAGGCAGTGACAACACACAGCTCTGTGTCCAGGGCTGCTCTGCAGCTGTGGATGTCAGTTCCCACAGTGGCAGGCTCCGCTGAATGTCTGTTGTCCGTCTGTCTGTGCATATGAGGGAGCCGCGTTCCTCGCTGCGTGCCTGTGTCGGTGTGGCTGGTGATGTTAGGAAGGACAGGCTTACCAGGAAAAGCAGCCTCATTCAGTAAAAAGAAGCAATGCCAGCTCCGAGCCTGTTGCTTTCATTCAGAGCCTGAATTCATTCTTCTGAGATGTATTTCACAAAGGAGCTTGGAGAACGCTCAGTATCTCAGGGGGGAAAAGGATTTGCTTTTTTATTGGAGCATAATAAAAGGCCACATGTTTTAAGGCTACTTTGATTATTAGATGCAGAGTCCTTCTCCTTAAAGGCCCAGTCCCACAGGCTGCCACGGGAATTATCGCATTGACTAATGCAGTTTTTGGGAGAGAGGGAAGGTCAGTGCTTTGAGTACAAGCCTTCATGGTTAAAGGCTGGGAGAATGCTAGGATGCAAGAGCTGTAGCTAAGACTAATTGAAGTCTTACTTGAAACTGCTAAAGAATTGCCTTTATTTCAGTGCAGAGATAATACATTTTAGCTTGTTTCTTTAGTGCTAAACTAACTGAGTATTTTCTGTACAGAAGTAATCCATATTCTGTCCTCAGATGAATTTATTTGCATATTTTTTAAGAGGAACTTTGTTAGACTGCTAAAAATTTCAATTGCTTCTTCATAGTAACACCTGAATGTTATTATACTTGAAAGAAACAAACCTTTACATCCTGAATAACAGGAGAAGACAGTCCATGCAGAGACCTTTCTTAACACAGGATTAAAACAAAGGGCCATTTTATCAGTCCAGATCCCCTGGCTTTCTGTTTCATTCTGAAGTCTCTGGAGAAAGAGGCATAGAGCATCTGTAATGTAGGGAGTTGGGATTTGGGTCTGTGTTTTGTGTATTTAACACCAGACTGCAGGGCAAAGGGCTTTCCTTTTTCCAGTTTTTGTCCTCTGTCTTCCTGGATCTGTGCAGTAAGGAGTCCAAAATTCTGCATCACAGCCTCCACTTCACAGAATCACAGAATGTTAGGAATTGGAAGGGACCTCAAAAGATCATCCAGTTCAGTCCCCCTGCCGGAGCAGGATCACCTAGATGAGGTTACACAGGAAGGCGTCCAGGCGGCTTTTGAATGTCTGCAGAGAAGGAGACTCCACAACCTCTCTGGGCAGCCTGTTCCAGTGCTCTGTCACCCTCACTGAGAAGAAGTTTCTTCTCAAATTTAAGTGGAACCTCCTGTGTTCCAGCTTGTGTCCATTACCCCTTGTCTTATCATTGTTTGTCACCTAGAAGAGCCTGGCTCCATCCTCGTGACACTCACCCTTTAAATATTTATAAACATGAATGAGGTCTCCCCTCAGTCTCCTCTTCTCCAAGCTAAAGAGACCCAGCTCCCTCAGCCGCTCCTCATAAGGGAGATGCTCCACTCCCTTAATCATCTTTGTAGCCCTACGCTGGACTCTCTCCAGCAGTTCCCTGTCCTTCTTGAACTGAGGGGCCCAGAACTGTACTTTTCTGCAAAAAAAGAATAGAAAGGGCAGTATAAGGGGAACAGCTTCAATGTGTGGCTGTTGAAAGTGAAGAGAGAAGCCAGACTTAAAAGTATAACCATAATTTGTGCTTGTAGGCTTACAGGAGATTTCAAAACTTCATACTGGTCATTGCTCACCCCATGCTGGTTTCTTGTGTCCAGCCTGAATGCTGAAACCATGTCTCTTCTCCTCTTAGTCTTTTTACTTTACACATGGGGTCACAGTCAGAGATCTTAAAGCACTTAGTTTACATAAAGCCTAGTCATATTTTTAATGTATGCAATTAAAAAGAATTTAGAAGCCAGGAAACCCTCTTCACAGTGTCCAAGGAAGTAGCTTTAAGACCTATCATTGTGAAGTGCCACACTTGTGGCAGAGTAAAACCAGGTCTTCTGGTTCTGAGTCTTTTCTTTAGCCACAAGAATTTCCTTCCACCAGGCACTTCTACAATGTTTATGAACTAACAGCAGCTGAACAACTTTCTTGATCGCATATAAGCTTTTTCTGTTAACTCTTAAAGCTCAGGGCTGTTAGATGTTCATTGTATGTGTTGTGTAAGGCTGTTGTCTTGACAGCACTCCAAAATGCTGGACATATCACAGTCACAGTAGCACTGGAAATGCTACAAGATCAATGGCCTTGAAGGTGCACGAGTAGAAAGTTTGGGACTGCTACTTCTCCTTTACACAAAAAAGGTTAAAACTTTAAAGTAACATAATTGCATTAGTGGGCAAAAAAAATCATTATTAGCTGTATTAGTTTAAAAATAGAGGCTTGTTATCTTACAGACAGTAACATCAGCAAAATAATTTCTTTTGAGCAGATGAACTGCAGTGCTTTATTTGGATGTTTCAAAATCAGCAAGATCTACACATGCTTTCCAATGTGACATCCCTGTCACATATAGCTGTGAAACACTGAAAGTCACCTGCTTTGACAGTTAATTGCAGTTGATGTGAAATTCAGGATGGGCTTCAAGAACTATTTTAGCTGTCAGTGAATATCTCATAGCATGAAGGAGATACTAGAGTATCGTTGTGTGCTGTACATCCTGGTGAGACAGGTCAGGACTACCAGGTGCAGTTCTCAGTTATCTCCTCAGAGCTGGGCTCTTCTGCGTGTCGCAACACATGGGAATTGCACTTCATAAGGAAGAACACAACTGCAGTTACAGAAGCTTTGTAAGGAATTGACCACTTCTCTATGGGGAAAGTGCTTTTGGGTTTGTTAAGTTCAATTTTTGAATACTTCAGAGGATGCAGCCTCTAACCAGTTTGACTTCTGTTCTTTATGGCTGCTTAGAAAAGCTGAAATATGAATGACTGTTGATATCCATTAGAAACTGGCCTTGTATTGTATCTACTCTATGCAGAAGTGAGTGAAGCAGGAAATATGATGCATCTCACAATAGGCAAAATTAACTTTCCCATTACAGCACAGAGAAGAGGTTAGTGTTTCTGTTAGGCATATTATGATCTCACTCGGTAACCTAGTCTGGGAAGTGACGGTGATACATCTGCTGGCATTTCTGTGGCAAATTAAAGAAGGAGTTGTCATGTACTCTGCAAAGGAATGTGGGCAGGCAGCGCATCGTCCAATTCCTTTACATATAAGGTAATCTCTTAACTCTCCCTGTCAGAGGAAAGTGCTATAGCAGCCTTGCTATCTAGTCAGGTTTGGATGGCACTCATTTACATTTCCCTGTCTTTGAACTGGCAGGATTTCAAAAGCTAAATAACTGTCTTACTAGCAGTGTTCATTCTTCTAATTGGCAACTCCGTTTGCACTTGCAACTGTATTTTTTTAGTATGCCTTTAATATAAAGCAATTTCTTTCTAGTAAGTATTACAGTCCGTAAAAATCTAACAGCCTGGAACAATTTAGTGCAACAACAATTTAAAACCCCGTTATTGGAAAATATTCATTTTAAGATACATGTGAGTTTTTAGCCTATTTCTTAAAGAAAAGGGAGTGATGTAGGTAGCCTGTCTTCTGGTTGTCTCCTCACCAGTCAGAACTTTGGAAACTGCTGTCCACCTTCAAACAAATTTGGGCAGAAGACATCTCAAGGGTGATTAAGTTCCCACAAGTTCCATGAAAACTGGCATTCAGGAGTGGAGAAACCCAGATTAAAGCGTCCTCAGAGCAGATGTATGCGTTCTCTGTGGCAGCAGCTGGCACAGCGGTGTACTGTACATGTGTGTGTGGTCCAGCCAACCGAAGTGTGCTTAGCTCCAGATCAGCCACAGCGTGTCATATCTGTTATTTGGAGGATGTGTCACAAGACATGCAGGGGGAAGTTGGTGTTATTGTGGTGGGGAGAGGAAGGGGACACAAAGTACAAATCCGTAGCAAATTACACTTTGTAAGTGCTGTTGCATACAGAGCAAATGGGTGTTTTATATTTTTTTGAAACATGCAATAAAGCCTCAATCGGTAGAGTTTTCTTTATGTGCCTTTAGAAAGAGTGCTATACAAACTAGTTCTTGTAAAGCTCTTTTCCCTTCTGATGGCCCAAATGCAAATTGCATGATGTATGGCTACATGCACATTTATGAAACTGTGACTGCACATTTGTCAGCTGTGGAAAATCTGTATGTTAGAGAAGAGAGTGGGGTGGAGGAAACAACATTAAATCCTGTAACTTTGGTTTGCTTTATTGACAAGACCGTACCTGCAAAACAAATAATTGTTACATTGTCCTAGAGAAGAGGTTTATTATTCTCCTGTAGGTGTGAAGTATTGTAGGCATGTGTTTCTTGCAGCCACAGAAGGGTATTATCGCCGTTCAGGTTGAGAGGAAGAGTACAGCAGCATGTTGACTGCAGTTTATTACTTCCTAGATGTGTTGTCTCTGGATCAGCAGAAGTTGGCCATTGCTGTGTTAGGAGGATGAGATTCTTATGAAGTTACCTGTCGCTGTTCTGCTCAGAGGGGTTTCATCTGCTCCAGCCTGGCAGCATTTCACGTGTGGTAATTGACAAGAGCACAGTAAGCAGTAATACCTGTCAGGGCCTTTCAAATGTATTTAAAATTAGTAGGATCCCACCGATCATGAGTTTTCAATTCCCGTCAGTCGCCGTGGTGACAAGGGCCCACACCGAGTGGCATAACTGCTCATGAGCCGGTAGATGGTGCCAAGGGGATGTGTCACTGCACAGCCCTCCCTTGAGGAGCCCCAGTTCTCTGTAACTGAAGCTCAGGAGGTGCAGACAGGCGTGAACAAGGTTCTGTGCCCTCCTGGCAGGCACATCCTGCACTTGCATTTCTGAAAGTTGTGCAAGAGGCTTGAGGAGCACAAGAGGATGGATGTGGTCACCATCCCTGGGTGCAAAACGTGCTCCAAGGCAAAGGATTCCTTTAAGCTTTCCAAGTGTTTCAGCCTGTAAGCATAAATTGACAGGTTTAATTTGTTGTTGCCGAGGTTTCTTGGTTTGGATTTTCGTTCTTTTGAAGTACAGTAGATCACTTAAAGTATGCAGGGCATGTGCAGGAAGTATGCATAGGAACAAATATGTGCCGGTTTTCTGCAATTCAAAATTTATCTCAGCAGAAAAAGGGAAAGAAATGCAGCTATGTTGTGCTCTGAATTATGGCAGTCTGTACTGAAGTGGATGGGAGAAGGTCTGCCTGACAGCTGCTGTGCTTAGCCTGTTGTCTGATCAGTATTTTAAACCTGACCACTTTGTGCTGCGAGCCTTGCTCTGCACATTTAGCATTGACAGCTCAGTTTTTTGTGTTGCTTGTGTCTGATGCTGCAGACAAGATATCACAGCAATGTCTGAAAACCTTTTACATCTGCATGCAGTACCGTTTTCAGCTCGGATGTTTCAAAGTTATAACTCAACCAAATGCAGCAGTTGAGACTGTTGCGGCTGTTTTGATTGGAGATACCTGAGACTGAAGCTGGTGTGCTTACGGGTGTGGATGGCTGTGCATTCATATCCTTACAGATACAGCAGTATAGTTTACTCCCATAACTACCTTTATGCTAACGTAACTGTGTCAGCACTAGAAACTCTTCTGTTTCAGCAGTACCAGTTTCAAAC
Source organism: Mesitornis unicolor (assembly GCF_000695765.1). Lineage (NCBI taxonomy): Eukaryota > Metazoa > Chordata > Aves > Mesitornithiformes > Mesitornithidae > Mesitornis > Mesitornis unicolor. The sequence goes on along the minus strand of NW_010165310.1, from coordinate 24,773 downwards.
TGGGCTAGGTAACACAATGAAATCGTTGTGCTCCCAGGCCTTTGTTTTGCAGATAGTCAGGGGTATCCCATAACCTTATTTATTGGATAACAAACTTTTACGGATTGTAACACAAATTATTCAATAGCGGGTGAAATCCTAACTGCCTTAGAAAAGGACTCCTCGTGATCTCAGTACTGTGTTCTAAGCCCCAGCATAGAGGGATTGTTTGCCTGCTGAGTTGTCCTCTTCCTGTCGTTCCTGGGATGTGTGCTTTTTAAAAGTAATTTATTTATTTTAGAGGAAGGAAGTCCTCATGTAGCCTTAGGAAGATCACACAGATAGAGATGTAACTGACACAAACTTACTCCGTTCTTCCAGCAGTGTTATGCAGCTATCAGCTGACAAGGGTATTTGTTACCAGATTATATTCTTTTAAAGTTGGGAGTGTGCAATAGTGTTAATAAGGGCAGAATTAGGATGTCTGTGTGTGATAACACATTTTTTACACGCAAACTGAGTGATCAAACCTGCAGTCTCTGTCCTAAAGGTGAGAAGTAGGTTTTCTGATAGTAGAGTCTAAGGGGCAAATAATTCAAGTTAAAATGCCTGTAGCACCGCTCCCTAAATTTAGAAATTGGTGACATTTGCATAAATCCAAGTAAAAGTACCATGAAAATAAATGTTGAAAGCATGATATCTGGCAAGTAACTAATAATATTGCCATAGTAGATTACTTTTCTTCTTGTGTGATTTTATTCAGTTTTGGATTTCAATGATCCCTTCAGTACTGAAGTTAAGCCAAGAATCCTGCTCATGGGACTGAGAAGAAGTGGGAAGTCTTCCATTCAGAAAGTTGTCTTTCACAAAATGTCGCCGAACGAGACTCTCTTCTTGGAGAGCACAAACAAGATCTGCAGAGAGGATGTTTCCAACAGCTCCTTTGTCAACTTTCAGATATGGGATTTTCCTGGGCAAATTGACTTCTTTGACCCTACATTTGACTATGAGATGATTTTCAGAGGCACTGGAGCACTGATATTTGTTATTGATTCTCAGGTAAAAAAGAGAGTTTAAGCTACCTTTTTCTTTTCTTCCTTCAGCAATAGACAAATGGGTTGAAAAGCACAGATGTTTTTAAAAAGCAAATAAATAACTTGCATCACAGACACATACTAAAAGGAAGTCATTAAAATTTCAAGAGCTGCTTGGTTATATTTAATTCTCTGCAGTAGATTCAAAAGTTAACTGCTTTGCTTTAACATCTCAAGGTTCTTGCTCAGACTCCTCAGTGCTGACAGCATGAGATTGGAGCACGTGCTGGATGTAGGCTCAGGCTTCTACTTAAAATAAATTGAAAAATTAAGCTGTTACTGAACTGTTACATTATCTAAAAGTAAGTATCATAAAATTTTATATATATCTCTAAGAACTTTCCTACAGTTGTAGCTTTTCTTTTTACTTCATCAGGATGATTACATGGAAGCATTAGCTCGGCTGCATCTTACTGTGACCAGAGCCTATAAAGTGAATCCAGATATCAACTTTGAAATCTTTATCCATAAAGTGGATGGTTTATCTGATGATCACAAGATTGAAACGCAAAGAGATATTCACCAGAGGGCAAATGATGACCTTGCAGATGCTGGATTGGAGAAGATTCACCTCAGGTGAGAAGAGTTGCTGTGCAGAGAATCCTAAAGAGGAGAGCAGCTTATTTGACAAATTACTATTTTCTGTTCTCTTTAAGTAGCAGGCAACGAGCTTTTGATATATGAAGGAAAAGGATAATCAGAGACGTTGCATTTGACCTAAGCCAAACGAAGTATCTTATTTCTGATTGCCCTCTTGGAGGGAAAGATGGACAGGATATGAGCTTAAAAACAGATGACAAACGCCACAGTCCTATCAGTTTTTGCTGCAGCTGCTGTCTTGAAATAAGTTGCTTGGACAGTGGCAGCAGCCAGTAGAGCTCCAGCCAGTAGAGTGTTTATGCTACCTACATTACTTTTGCCTTCTTTGAAACCTCTGTGCCTCACAGTCCCCTCCCAATCACAAGTCCTCACTGCTGCAGCCTGCTTGGAGCCACTTGGGAGGACAGGTGCTGTATCTTTGCCTTACATCTGCTGATAAAGCAGATTGTTGTAGCAAACAATGAAAAATAGCGGACTTCTGCAGACTGGAAACTAGAGGACATCAAGTTGTCATATCTTTCTTAGCACTTAAAGCCAAGTACAAATATATTTCAGAGACCTGCTCCATGAATGTGCCAGCTCTTTAGAGCCCTAAACAACTTGACTGCATCATTGCATTGATAAATGAGTCCACAGCTTTCAAAAAGTAGATCACAACAGACATACTTAATATTACTCCATTCCTGCAGTTTGAAAAATATTTTCATAAGAATACCAAGGTGGGAGTTGCATCACGAAGTTCTGCACTGAGTTCTGGTTTGCAGTGTCTAGGGGTTTGTATAGAAATGAAGTCCTATGCTTCAGTCATTACATGTGACTTTTGATCACAAGGGGTAATTGCATAAGTGTAGGCACTTGTTGTTTTACAGTATTTCATTTCGCTCATATTATGAAAGGTACATCATGTTCACGGTATGTGGCTAAAAGGAAAATGTGGTGACGTTTTTTTCCAGCTTTTATCTGACAAGCATATATGATCATTCTATATTTGAAGCATTTAGCAAAGTGGTACAGAAACTGATTCCACAGCTCCCAACACTGGAAAACCTGCTTAACATCTTTATTTCAGTAAGTACTTGTTATATACTTTGTCTGTAGATCCAGCTATGTCCAACATGCATGTTCAGATATTCTGTTCACTGCCTTCTGAGAAGTTACAAGCAATATGAACTCTCAGAGAAATTATCAAATCTTATTTGAAATGCACCCACATGCAGCTTGGCCTCCCCTGCCTGTCTATTAAACAGTGTTAAGCTGCTGAGATGCAGTATTTTCTGATTCAAATAAAGTGGATTAGCAGCCATCACTTTTCTGCTCATACATTAATTGGAATGTTGCAAAGGTCTGTGCTACCTGCATTTGTTTAATTAGTGCTTAAAATTTGTGTGAATAAATTCTTAAAAGAACATAATCTTATCTGACCTCTGACGTAGAATTAATTCTGCTTTGTAACATAGTTTAACCTGCTTAAGAAAATCTTGTCCTGAAATTTGTAGAAGTAGAGCCCATCACAACTTTCATAGCCTTCACAGTTACTTCCAAGGCCAATTAGAGAGCTTTGTATATCCAGTGGCATGTTAGCCACTGTGGAGGTAATCGCTTGCTCCACTGTCCCTGTATGTGTGGTCCCTTCCTCTCCTTTGCACTGGTTCTGACACTCGCCTGTTCCCTCATGGAGTCACTGTGACACACACTAATGCACTGTTTAATTTAGTTAAAAGCGAGTCATGGAGGAGTCCAACATCCTCTTGTTTTGGCACAAGATAAAAGATGGGAACATGTGGCCACGAGCAAAGGGGAACACAGTAAGTAGGTTGTGAAAAGGGGGAGCTCCCCGTTTTGGTGGTGTTGAAGTCCCGTCATAGCTGCTCCTGAAACTGAACCCTTTCTCACAGTATTCTAATTTTGCACCTCGCATCTAGCATTAGTTTGTCAAACTTCAATTTCCAAGCAAGGTATTTTGTTGTGCCTTTTTGTCATTTTGAAGTAATGAAATTATTTAATATCATTCAACAGCCTGTAAGATAAAATTAGACTTCACAGTTTCTCAGTGTAGGGTGTGAAAATGGAGAGAGAAAAAAAAGTTGAATGTGTTGCTGAAAGGGAGAGCTGGGATTAGAGGAAGGTCTTTCCAAAACTTATTCTCTTAGTGTTAAGCAAGAAATGATGCTATTTCATAATGAATGGTTTGTTGCAAAGATCTGTTTCTACCCAAATGGTTGGACTGTATACCAGTTATCATCCAGTACTGAACTCCACTTAGGACAGAAAGGTAATGAAGGAGTGATGACACCCGTTCTGGAGCAGTTGGATACTGAATATGCTGCACAGTTATTAAAGAGAAAGCTGTGTGAATGATAGGCCTCCTTGTGCCAGTCACCCCAGTCACTCATACTGTGAGTCACATCTCTTTGTGGGCTCACCTCACTGTTTGGAGTTGGTGAAGAGTTTCTGCCAAACCACCAGATGCACCGAGCACGAGCGGCTTCCTGAATGCCTGATGACAGTCGCCTGTGTGTCTGGAACACCCAGAAGGGAGCTCTGATAACACCTAGGATATGAGATGTAATTTATAGGGAAGAACAAGTCTTTCAAATGAATAGGAAGTCCAAAAAAGGGAGAGGGGTACGCTATTTCCCCTAATCAATAGGGGAAACAGTCTCAGACTGTTTCTTAGCTCCAAATAGAGCAAAATCCAGTTTGTTAATGACCTATAGCAAGGTGTAGCTGCATCATTATGTCCTCAGCATGCTTGCTGTCTGTTTTCACGAGTATCTTCCATCTGTAGACAGGAGGCTCGGAATGATTCTTATTTGCAAACACAAGAAAAGTAAACATCATTCTCCAGCACAGAATTAGTTAGCGAGTGCCTCTTTACTTTAGCAACTTAGTGACAACAAATCTCGACATGGATTTTGGGCATGCCTTGCCTCAGGAAGCCAGTGTGTTGGATTGCAAAGTGTGGGTGTGTTGGTGTTCTAGTTTGGGTTTTGCAGCAATATTCATAAGGATGGGCTTTCGTTTGTGCCATGAAGACTTTCAACATGAAAAGCTGATGATTACAAAAATAGGCTCTTAAGTTCACATCAGGTTTTTGCCTAACTTTATAGTGCCACAGTGTGTTAGCTTGTACAGTTGAGAAACCATCAGTGTGATAATACTGCTTCTACAATCTTTAATGTAACTGCTTATAGAGCATAAAACAGCAGTTTGTTCAGCATTCAAAACCCATGTAAATCTTACCGGACTAACGCTCTTATAGGCTTCATATAGAAGCACGTCTGTTTCTAATTGCCATGGCCTTAGAGAGCAATCAAGTTGTGTTACACAGAAATGTGGGTTTTCATTTTAGGGTTGTTGGGGGTTTTTTCGAGGGATGTTGAAATGTATGTGTTAAAACCGAACAAGGAATTATGGTAAAAATAAAATTCAGTACAATTTTGTGTAATGATAAATTTAAAAATCTTTAAATTCAGATGTAGTATTTAAAATTCTTTCACGAAATCTGCTGTTTGCCACAGGACCTGTTTAAATAACTGCCTGAAATTCATTCCTAGCTTTAAGTGACTGGTGATGTCCTGTAAGTTCTTTTAAAAAACACTTTTTATGGCCAAATTCTGTCTTACTCTTCATACTTTAAAGAAGGAAAAAGATAGGGCCATTTACCTAACCTAGGAATTGGAGTAATACTACCAGTTTTACTGAACCCATTCCATTTAAAGAATAGAAACTGCCTTCTACTTGATCAAACCCAGTACAGTTGTGAAACATGGTTTGAAATTCAACTATCTCGTGGTTGTTACCTGTCCAAAATAAAATCTCAGCTATTCATTGCAGAAGATATTTTGCAGTGGCTCTCATGGTTCAGATTAGCCATGGAATGCTCTTACATGGACTCAGAGTGCTTAATAGAGCTTCTAGCATGTTATGTCTTCTTTCCAGACTCTAGGGTTGTGTCAGAGATGACCACTGCTTATTCTGGCCCTGCCCTCACTGACACCAATGGCAGCTTTTTCATTCAGTGGCACAAGACAGCTGTTGGCCTCTGTTTCTCTAATAAGGAACCCTCCTGCTCCAGTAACAGGAACATTTGATTTCTTACTGTTATTTTCCCTGAGTGTTAATGATACAAAGTCTCTTTGAATAGTATTTTTTATCCACTGTTTCCTGATTTTTTTAATGACTTGTAATTGTTGCTTTTACTGGTATTTTCTTTTCCTTGAGCAATTTCATCACAAATATTCTGGCAAATCCTTTGCTTTTTCAGTTAAAGTTGTACTGAAAACCTTGGCAAATGAAATCTGTGGAGTGATGTTGGCACAATTTAGTCATTACTACTCCTGGCAGTCCATCCTACCCTTTCGCTGAGGTTTCTGTCAGCGTATAAAGTTCAACAGAAGCAAATATGTGCCAGTTTCTCAGCAGATCCTACCACACTGCATTAGTTTCGAATGAAAACGAGCACAGCTTAAGTTAAGACACCAAACTGTGCTGTTACCAGCTGGCATAACTGCTGGCATGACAAACATCTCAAGATGAAAACCTTTTAAACTGTCACTGCAAGTACAGGCAGGCTGCAGCAGCTGGAGTTCTGAGACAGAAAAATCACTTCTCATTGTTAAATGTTACTATTTTGTCAGTGCTATCTTAATAATTCAAGGTACATCTTCCCTTTACAGCTGAAATTATCACTATGTCTCTCTTTATGTAATAGAAAATTTTATAACCAACTCCTCATGAATGACACTAAAGGGCTCAAGTTTCAGCTTCTTTTGTCTAAAATGACTTGTATTTTCAAATACGTATTTTGGCAATGAATTACAGCTGTATACCTATTGATATTTACCTGTATACCTATGATATTTACGGGTAAATCTTGTGATTACAAGCATCTTCTGTGTGAGATGCTGTCAGAATTATTATTTAAAAATTAAAATTAGAGAACTATCACATGTGGCCAGACTAACCAAACTAAATTGGCATACATTTTTGTTCTTAGTGCTCAAAGAACGTAGACTCATGGAGCTGTGTAGGCTGAAAGGGACCTTTAGAGGTCAGCTCCTGCTCAGAGTCAGGCCACTTAGAGCAGGTTGCTCATGGCTGGGTCCAGTCCAGTTTTCTGTATCTCCAAGGATGGAAACTCTACAGCCTCTCAGGTCAGCGTGCTCCCAGTGCTTCACCACTCTCCTGATTTGATATAAGAAAAAAGAACATTATCGTAATTTCAGTTTGTGCCTTTAGCCTCTTGTCCTTCAGCACATTAGCTCTGAGAAGAGTTTGGCTCTGTATTCTGTGCAACCTTACGTTAGGTATTTGTAGGTAACAACAAACCGCCTTTTCTTCAGGCTGAACAAACCCAGTTCTCTGAGACTCTCCTTGTACATTGTGTGTGTCAGACCATGTACCCTAAGGTATCCACAGGTTATACTTTGTTTTGATTTTTTTGTTAATGAATTAGGGAAATGTGCTACTCATGGAGTCTTTTCCATAATGAAATGCAAGAAATTAATCTCTATACTCTCTTATTGATGGATGTTTCCAGCCTTAGTTGTGTGCATGATGGTGGAAGAATTAAGCCCCTTTGAGAAGAGTATACCCAAAATATTGCTGGCCATTGTCAACGACATACCTAGGGCTGAAGTTTTTCTACCTATTTCAGGAAATTTGGAAAGTGGGAGGGTCACTTTAGTCTCTTAACTGTGTGTTAAATAGTTGACTTAGGAAGGAAGAAAAAGGAAAAGTTCTGTAACTACAAAGGAAGCTGAACTTGTTAGGGGTTTTCAGGGACTTTTTTGGTAGTTACAAAACTGCTGTGGCAGCAGTCCCAAACCATATTAAAAAGGGAAGCCCATATATGGAGAAAATACAGTTTGATTGGAGAAAGTTGCTTCTCTTTCTGCATAAGTGGATTCTGAAGCATATCTTATAGCTTGAGCTTTAGCAGTCCTGGGAAATTGCCCTTTATATTCGTTCTGGGACAGCTGCCCAGGTGCAATCCCTTGATATCAGGAAGCAAAGCTACTGTTTTCAGTTAATCAGTACACATTTTGCCTTCCCCCCCCCGCCCAGGAAGCAGAGACTTACAGCAGTTTACTTATCTACACAAAGAGCATGAGCAAGCATTCCTGGCTAGCCTGTGAGAGCTGTAAATATGATACATCTCCAGTATGGAGAGTCTTAATCAGCTTGGCCAGATGACAGGAACATAGCTGTCATCACATTAGCAAGCCTTAGCATTATAACTTAGCTTTAACCACTAATGCTACATGAAAACTGAAGGAGCACCATCAAAATACTGGTCTTTCTCCTGTGACCCTAAAAGATGTCCTAAGGAACCAGACAGTAAAAAAGCTGTAGACCTCGATGAGAAAATTTCTCCATTTCCTTGAGGAGTCAGTTCGTGAACATACTGCTACCTGTGACCATCAGCTTTTTCTTTTCTTTGTTTCTACCTTCTTACATGCCCAGCTAGAGTAACTTTCAATTGCAGCTCACTTCTTATGTCCGTTATTACAGTCAAAAAACCCAAAACTTATTCCTGGAAGATTTCCCCACACACATGCACTTTCCACTGAAAAGAAATGTAATCTCGTCAGATGTTTTCCAGAGAGGGGAAGTGTGGGAGTGTAACTTGGTGTTATGTCTGCTCAGAGGCAGAAACTGTTGGAGGGTCTGTAAGCATCACAGTTTTCAACAGATAGACAGTGCTTTATGTGCAGTTCTTTCACAATGAGCTTGATTGCAGTTTGACTTCCACTCTTTCAGTCTAGCTTTTTGTGTAACAGGCAAGCAGGGGAGCAAAAAAGCTTGGTATTAATGTGAAGAAATGGCTTCCATTTTATTTTTCTTTCTTTTTTTCTTAAATAGAATTCTGGGATTGAAAAAGCATTTTTATTTGATGTAGTCAGTAAGATCTATATTGCAACAGACAGTACTCCAGTGGATATGCAAACTTACGAGCTCTGCTGTGATATGATAGATGTTGTGATTGACATTTCTTGTATATATGGGTAAGTAAATTGTTAATTTTTTTTCATAAAAGTGTGTACTTAGAATCCGAATGGCTTCAAAATTAGGATGAAGTGGATATAATCAGTAATAAGAATGTGTAATTTGCCAGAGTAATTTATCAGGACAGGGCAGAAGGAAGAAACAGCAGACCTCTGAGCTATAGATTCCCTGCCAGCCACAAGCACTGTTCCCTCCCCAGCCTCATTTGTGAACATCTTCCTCTTTCTATGCTAATAGTTTTATTTGGACAAAGGAGTGGGAAGTTACCAACCTAAAATAAAAGGAAACATTAGCATTATCTTTTTGTTCCCCAGGGACAAATTCAACAGAATAATGCCTTCCATTTCAAAAAACAAGAAAAAAAAGTGGGGCCATATTTAGTTTTGTTTACTTTAATAGCCAGTGGCCTCTCCTGGCCTCGGAGAGCTGCGTCATGCTTGTTCCAGTTCTCTGTTCACCCCCTTTTCCCTATGTGACCTTTGTGGTGGGTTTTTTCAGTTACCCCTCCTTATACATTAGCAACTGGGGAAGCTTGTACATCTCCTTGCAAGTTCTGTTTTAAGTGGCTGGGCCCTTGTTCAAATGTAATGCCAGCTATTCCTGGGAAAGGCAGGGGCGCATTAAGAATTAGTGCATTGAGACGCGTAGCCTTGGAGGCTGAACTGCAGCATGCGTGGAGCGTGGCGGTCTTTGGTAGCCTTGCATTTGTACCCTTTGATGGATTTCTTGCACTCTTGGAGAAGGTACGGGGGAGAACCCTGATGCAGATGTGCAATAAGCATTAGAACTTCAAAAGAACAACAAATTGTTGACTGGGTTTGTAAAATTTCTTACGTTTGTATATTCCACTGTATATTTCAGATTTTGGAGTTGGTCACTTCAGTAATTGTACAGGAACTTGTGTTTTACAGAGGTATACAATAAAGGATGCTGATTCTGTGGCATTTTTGTTGTACAGAGAAGGATGCTGCTGTGTAGTTTAAAAGACCATGCATTTAATTATTATCTGTACAACACCACTTGTGGGGCTCACTATTCACAAAATGTCACTTTGCCAATGTCTTTGTGCAACCATTTAGCATTTATCACCAGAAAACTGCTTGCCATGTTTTTAGCTGTAGGCTAAAGCCATGATATTACAATGAATTTATTTCCTCTGTTCCCAGGGCATCTGTGGAACTTGTTACCTTAATATATTATTAATACTAATTGTTCTGGGAAGTTGGTGATAACTACTGAGTTAACAAGATCTGTGTGTGCATTCAGGAATGTGGGTAAAATTACAAAGTGCAAAACTAACACTTTGGACTAGATGATCTTTAAAGGTCACTTCCAAGCCAATACATGTTATGATTCTATGATTGTAACACATCATCTGTGAAGGAGAAATCCCTGTGATGTTCCAAAAACCAACATCTCATGAGGAAAGTCTCATGATGGCTTGAACTGTTACTCAGTCAGCTGCCACTGCTCAAGCAAGGTTAATAGATTTGGAATTATCAGTACAGGTTTACTGGTTCACATGTTTTAGATAAAGTCATAATATAGTGCATTGATTAAAAGAAAACAGACAACCTTGTGGTAAATGGTTGGCAACTAATGGCGGGGGAAGGCTCTAGTTCAGGTACTTAGCAATGAGATGCTCTGATTGCTAGCCTCAGATCTAAGTTTTGGTGTGTGACTGGATAAATGGTTTAAGCTGTTCTTTGGTTGTGTAGTGTGTAGTTTGAGGAAGTCTCCCTGAAAGGTTAAAATGAAAATTTAATAAAGCTTGAGATTATCTGATGAAAAAACCAATGTGGGAGTACTTTTATTAGCTCACTTGCAGCTTATCTTTTCTTGATTGTTTGTTTGAATATTGCTCTTCAGGCTTAAAGATGATGGCACTGGAACTCCTTATGACAAAGAATCAATGGCAATCATAAAACTGAACAATACAACTGTCCTTTATTTAAAAGAGGTGACAAAATTCCTTGCTCTTGTTTGTTTCGTCAGAGAAGAAAGCTTTGAGAGAAAAGGTATTTTTCCCTTTTCTAATATTGCATTACTTTTCCCTTGTGTATTAGCGAGTTAATAAATAACTGTGGTTGTCATTAGTTGATAAGTCTCTAGCTCTATCACAAATGCGAAAGGTAAGTACAGCTTGATAGTGCTTACATAAGATGTTTAAAGGCATAAGGTATTTGTGCTGGCATTAAGATAAGATGAAATCATAAATGTATTTGACAGCTTTCTGTTACGAAAGCATATGAAAGTTTACATCTAATGCAGTAAAGCTTCCATACGCAACAGCAGAACGTGTCAGTTTATCTTGGCTAACATGGATTTGTACCTGTTGGCACCAGCATACGCATTTGGAACAGCTTGCATGCCGTAACCAAGGGAAAATTGTTGAAACTGGCTGACAGAAAGAAATATGTTCTTGCTTTTCTCATCTCTGAAAGGAGGCTTTTCAAAAGCTGCATATTTGGGTACTAGGTGGCTTTCAAATTTTGCAGTTAAAGGGTGTAAAATGTCTCGGTTATCTCTCTGACCCTGGTGAAGGTCAATCTGAAAGCTTAGCCCGTGATTGCTCTGCTCACTGGCATGGTGTTCACTGAGTTACTGGTCTTGGGGAAATGCCCTGAGCCCAAAACTGGGCGGTGAAGAATGAGCCCCCATCTGGGCTTGTGTCCCCATCCTGTGGTATGAATTCACCAGTCAGTACTGGTTTGTTTGTGGATGCAGTACTAGTACAGGCTGTTTACCTTCTATTTTATGAGACTTCAACTGGTTGAATTTCTCATTTAATACCCATACAGCCTTGATTATCTTTGAATATTAGATATGGTTACTTTTTTCCCACTGTAAGCCTAAGATGTGTTACTTTGAAATACCTACTAAGGACACTGTTGCGGAACAGATGCTATGTTGAATAAACACCCATCAGGGTTTGTCCACACCTGTTACAGGTTGTTGTATCTACATAGTTTGGGATACATTGTGCTGTAACCTATACTCTTTAACAGTTCTGGTATGATAATACAGAGTAGCTTTTGGTGCCTGGTGACTTCCACATAGTATTTTGTCTGAACTCGAGGAAGAAAGAAAATGATTCCTGGAAGAAAATCAAAGTGTAACATGGTGAATTTAAACCACTTAAAATCTGTATCATCTCCTGTTAGAGAAATTGAAGTGGAAAACACTGCAGTATTTGAGTTAAGAAAGCTTATGGCATTAAACCTTAATGAGGTCATAAGCTCAGTACCAAAATTCTAAAATTGTGTTGCAGTATTACACAATTGTAGCACCCAAGAAGTCTTCCGATTGACTACCAGTATGGCTTTACAGCTTTTCTGTGGGATCACATTCAGCCCACTCACGTGGCAATGTAATCTGCCTGTTATGTATGTATGTAATCTAACAGCATGTCTGTTGTGTTATTTTTTAATTACAATGTAAGATGAAGTATAGCTGGCTGTTACTTGGTAATATTTCTATCAAGTATCCATTTCAAAACTTACTTGTCATAAAAAAACCCAAAAATTCTTTGATTACTAGATGCTAATATTTTTATCACGGTTTTTCTGTAAAGCAAATTTACAAAATGACACCATATTTTATGAAGTATTTTATTTTTTCTTGTAGTATACTGAGCACTTCTCCAAAGCTCTGTTTTAAGTTAAAACTTTATTATCTTCCAATGAATTTCTATTTGTTTTCTCTTAAGACAAGTAAGTATTTTTAATATTGGACATAATATGAAACTACAATGCTCACTGAAGTATTTGTATTTACCAAGTGTGATTTTTTTTTTTAGCACAGAAAAAAAGTGCTTGGAAAAGTCACTGGTAGTGACCTTCATAGAGAGAGTGTGGTATTTCACTAATTGTAGAATATAAGCATATTTTTCATTACCTAATTTGTATAAATGTCTTTATTAATATGGGAAACGTTTCTGTTTCTGTAGGATTAATAGACTACAATTTCCATTGTTTTCGAAAAGCCATACAAGAAGTATTTGAAGTAAGAATGAAAGTAGTAAGATCTCGAAAACATCAAAGCCACATGCAAAAAAACACAAGACCCACTCCCAATGGGACACCGAGGATGCCGCTGTAACTGAGGTTTTCTGGCAATGTGGCAAGCAAAGTTTTCGTGACGTTGATGTGACTTCTGCATCTCATTGCACTGAGTGAAGAGGAAAACAAACGGGACTGATGTATTATATGGATTTTCCCTGAACGTTCAGAAAGCACTGTTTAAATATTTTTATCCAATCAGTTTTTTTCATATAGTGAGCACTTTGAGCAAAATGTTGTATATATAAGCATTGAGGTGAACACTTGTAAGAATTTTCTTAATATATGCTGTAAACCTTTTTCATGCCATATTAAGAAAAAACAGCTGTGACAGAAATACTGGGTACATAATTTGCACTTTTTCATGTTTTCCTCGTGGAGTTGGACTTTGATAAACTTAGTTTTTATGGTGATTTTGATGCATGGTGTCAGGTAAATGTATGCTGTAGTTTATTTACCTGCTACAATCAAATTGGTTAGTAAACAATTATGAAAACTTGGTACAATGCCTTTTAAAATTTGTGACAGCTAATACCTAACACCCATACAGATCTAATTTCGTATATTTTTCAGTTTGTAAACTGAAGAATAATTTTGAAGTATTGCAGCAATAAGTACCTTACCATGGATCATAACTGGTAGGTAAATACTAGCTTTTCTAAAACAGGCTTCTGGCCAAATTCATCCGGAGTTCTCCATAACACTGGTCATGCCCTCTGTTGGGTCTGTTTTTATTATTTACCTCAGCATATACCACTAAAATACCTTTCTATAAAGACAATTGTTTTGTAAAATGGCTCTATGTTGCACTGGTATTTTTATAAAGCTTCAGAGGAGGGTGCTGTATCTGAAAGATTGAATTTACATCGCTCAGTTGATTTTGAGAGCCTACACATCCACAGTGGGTGCAGTGAAGAATCTGTATGTGTTTCCACCCTGACGTTCTGATGTACTGATAGGAAATCCTAAAGACATGAGCACTGGGTTCCAATTCTCTCTAATGGGGGTACATCTGTGATTGAAATCAAGAAGAGACCATTGAAATGAGGACTGGACAATCTACCTGCTATAGCAAGCAGTACATCACTACTTTTTATTTTAATATTGAGCATGGGCAGTCTTGCTACAGGATCAGCCAGGACAGCAGAGCACTCTCAAACCTAAAAAGAAGTAAAACTTAATTTCTGAGTTCTGTATTCATTGGTTTTCTTTAATTAACAATACCAAATTATAGTTTCTTGTCAGAAGAGCAACTCTTTTTTTTTCTCAGTCCTGCCACAAACCACTTGCATGCACAGCCCAGCGGTACTGTCAGCAGCTCTTGGGAGTGGGAAGAGTTTGACCTGAATGGGAGACAGCTTGCCATACACCAGAAACAGGTAAGGGGAGCCGTGCCTCACCGATTCATCACTGCTCTGCCCCTGGCTGAGAGAGCTCTGGGCAGAGAAGGGAAGGTGGGATTTGAAAGTTTTTTCTTAGCCACAGTAAGGCATAATGCTGCAGGTCTGCCAGTGGGTTAAGAGCTCCCAGTGTTTGCTGGCTTCTGTTGATCAAGTAGGGGTTTAACCAGTGGTAAGCGAGTCTAAATTCAGTTGTGGTTTGAATGCAAATGTAGCGTTTCCGTATGCTGTACATTGACATACCTTCAGGCTCTAGTCGTGTACTGAATGCACGAGCTGGGAGAGCCGGCTGGCATGAATGCAAAGGCACACAAACATCTGCCGAAAGGGAGACCAGTAGTTTCCAGGCCCTTTACTCTGCCTAATGCACGTGACGTGCCTTTTTGGAACAAATGGGCTCCTTCAGCATGAGTCAATTGACGAAGGTGCTAGTCAACAGAGCTCAGCTTCGTCAAGTCTCATTTGGTAAGTAATGCAGTTCTAGGTGCTCACGAAGATGGGAAACATTGAGAACAGCGAGAAGTACCGGTCCTGGTGCCAGTGTGAAGGGTAATGGCAGCAGCTGTAATGAAAGCAGAGTGCTTCAAAAATACAGAGCTCAGATTCATTTCAGTACGGTCGCTGCTTGTCATCTTATTGAGGGCAGCTCTTCTGACCTACCCCTCAGTTAAAGTAACACAAAGCTGTCTTCAGAGTTCACCAAAGCAATGATGGGGAAGCGCCACATTTTGACATCCATAGGACTTTCAGTGAAGGGCCGCCACCATTTCTGGCCTCAAGTTTCTCATTTTGTTGAGACCCACTGTTGGGTCACAATTTGTGCTTTCTTCACTTCTTCAGGTACAGGTAACTATGTGGGACAAAGAACACCTGCCAGGCTGGACCAGACACTTTTTAAAAAAAATAAAGTATCATACTAGCTATGATATGAGTCATAACGAAAGAATATTTTTTTCCAGATATTTGGCCTAAGTTCTATGTCGTCAGGCATACATTTGTATCTTAAAACTATCATTTAAGACTGAAGTTACTCCTGTAGTCCCCTTCAGAATTTGGCATAGACTATGTTGCATAATTTAGTGAAGGTGACTTTAACTAATTTCTAATTGGATATTATCAGAGTCAGCATTTTTTAAATCAGATTACTTATGTTTCAAATACGTTTAATTAGAAATTTGAAAGAATGGTAAAAACGCATTATTTTACTGTGTAACTTTGGTATTTTCAGTTTAGATGATGACTCAGGTGTTTCACTTTTGAGTAATCATTTTCTAATTAGTACCTCAGATTTTCCTGTTCTAGCTGAAGTGATTGAGCACTGAGTGAGGCATGCAAAGTTGGGTTTTTTTTAAAGAACATATTATTTCAAATCTCTTTTATATTTTATTGAGGTTCTAGTTTTTATTTTAAAGAGATGAAATACCCCATATGCTACAAGAGCCAGTTCTGACAAGGCAGTGTTGAGATACCTCTTTTAAAAGTAGAAATTGTGCAAGAAGAAATAATTTCCTGAATAGTGTAGTATTTCCAAAATACCTGATCTGTGAGTCTCCATTTTTATGTATCATTGGAGTTGCCTATACAAAGTAGGGACCATTATTGAACCAGCCACATCTCTTTAAAGCACTGGTTTAGAATAAACCCAAACCAAGTTAGTATCCCATAGACACTTTAAAGTCAGGAGCTGAATAATAAAGCAATGGTTCCCACACCTTGTTGTAGTTGAGAAAATCTCTGCAAGTAATTCAATCTGCAGCAGCCCAGAGTACTTAATGGCTTCTTTGAAGAGTTAAAGTGTGTCCCTGAGCACGCACTGGAAGGTGGCTATTTAAAATGTTACAGTGCCAGAATGGCTTTCTAAATTTCTGTGGTTCTGGACATGCTGTGCATTACCATGGAAGTCTGATAATCAGATTAAGTCAAAGAATTAAAAACATAACCCTGAACAGATCATCATATACAGTAGCAACTGTTTGCTTGAATGACATATTTACTGGCTCTGTCATTTGCAGCAGTCATTGCAGAATATTTTTCCTTTAAAATTAAACATTGAGGTTTTTCCATTTTTTTATTGAATGATGTGCACGACATTATTACATAGGGATAATTGTTGCTGCAGCTTTATCTCTGTCCTGTTCAATAAGGAAATCAGATCATTAACACCAAAATTCCTTATTCTAAATATTTATTGATACCCACCTGTAAATTTACTCAACTTCACCCATTTCAGCTGTATGGGAAATGAGAAATAAGCTTGGTTGGGAAATTCTTTTGGGCTCCTCTAATATGGTGCCATATGGTTGACATCCCACTTGATTTCCCACTATACTAATATTTGCACATTAGCTCACATCCTCAAATGCCTACATTTTAAAAGGACTCTTAACAGACTTACTTTTATTTTGTTTTCTCCCTGGTATCTTCTGCATTACCTTTCTCATTTTGCTATCTCTGTATGCACATTTTGTTGTAAACAGGTCAGATGCCCATCTCCCTGGTTCCTGCCAGTGTATTCTCTTTGGCTTACAAGCATTAGGAGTTACAGGCTAGGTCCTGAGTGAAAAGCTACTGAAAAAATACTGAGTACAAAAATACCCAAATTTTGTATAATCCATTACATGCTACCAACATTCTTAAAAGATACAACATATCTGATCTTGGTATGTATGCACACCATACAAATACGTGTTCAAGTTACAGTTTATGCTGGCAGTCAGCTCTTAAACATTTTGTAATTGCCCACAGAACATAATTTAAAATAAAAGATAGATAGGGCCAGGGGAAAAAATTGATCAAATGCAGCAGTCTGTCACAACGTCTCTTGGACTAAACTAACATTTTGATAAGGTAAAAGATTTTCAGGAGACTAGTCAGAGGAGATACTCTACTGAATATATATTATTCCTTAGTAATGCTAATACCAAGAGCTGCCATGAGAAGGAAGGATTATTTATTTCAGAATTGCTGAGTGTCAGAAAGTAGAGAAAAAATTACTGATGTCCTTTCTTAAAACAAAACGCCAAACCAACAACGTGCATTAGCCTAAATTGAGAAAGGCTGGGATTAAACACCTCTCAGATGAGTGAAAATGTGAGAGACAAAAAAAATACAGAGTGGCCTAGTGTGTAGGCCGCAACATTTCAGCTGCCTTCTTTGAAAGAATGCAGGCCAAGAAAAGATGATGAGCTTATCACAACAGAATGCTCACATACATGCTGAGCCGTGTGGAGGTGGTCTGGGTGAGCTCAGTGGCACCATATGGTCCTCAAAGGCCCACGTAGGAGTGCCCTGGCAGGGAGCTGCAGGACAGTATCAGAGCTGCCTTTGCTGTTATAGCAGGATTCACTTTTTATATAGGTTTTAATCTCCACTCAGTGCAAACTAAAAGCTATCCTGGACTCTGCTGGACTACAGGGTAGTGTCGGTACAAATGTAAGTACAAACCAGGCATGAACACGTTCACATTGGAACTCGGAAATGGATTTAAGAAGCAAGAGGGCAGCAATGCTCTGGAGCCTCTGCTCAGCATAGGGAGAGCAAACAGCCTGACCATGTCCAAGAGGAACCTTGGCTTGTCAGTGAAGGGAGGATAAGGTCTTGTGAGCACGTCAGTTCCTTCCGAACACTGGCATCAGGGAATGCTATAGTCTTAACTGGCTTTCTCATCAGCACTGCCAGTCCCCCATCCAGATGAACTCATGTTTGCATTTTGGTGTCAGGTAGGTGTCTGCTCAGCCAGTACCCGTCGATTCATCACTGCAAGCTTATGTTCTTGGTCCTACTCACTGGGCTGCCTCTTTGCTCCTTCCCACACAAAACCCAAGTCTCATACCTAGTCTGTGTTTCCTTGGTAAATACTGTCCTAGTCTTCAGCTTTCTGTTACTCCAGATGAAACAACCACCCAACAAGTTTGGGAGCCAGTAATGCTTTCAGAGTCCTTCACATGTAGTGCTGCGAGTTCTCTTCTGCAGCTGAGGCTCCCCTATTGCTGCTGCTAAAACTGCCTGATCGGATGGAGTGGTGGATGTCCTAGCAGTAAAGCTAAAATCTTTAACTAGCACTCCTGGGTGTTATAGAATCCCCACCATCCTCTTTGCAGTGGTATTATTCAATGGTCCTTGCACCTGTGATACAATTCCTACTTGTTCTGAGGTTAAATCAACTGTTGCTTGAATTTCCCCCTGTTGCTCATGCCTGTCCACATCAGTTTTGGGGACTGCTTTGATAACCAGAGCCATCTAAGCTGTGGGAAACATAACCTGTTTCAGCTCCTTTTGCAAAGCAGTATATGGAGAGAGCAGGGGTGTGTGCCTTCTGGGAAACTCAGTAGAGCCAAATCAAAAGGATTGAGCCAAATTAAAAGGTCTCAGGAGCCAACGTCTTTGTAAAGCCTGTACTGGAAGGTGGAACCACACTCTGCTTTTCTGCAGTGCCCTTTTCAAAGACTGAATCATCCTCTGGCAAGCCAAATGCTCTGATGCACAAATTGCTTCTCTTTCAATACTCCCTTCGCAGCTGCTTGATCTTCTCTTGCCTGCCAGGATGCCATTCATCACACTGGCTGGTCTCACATCTGAAGTGCTGGATGCAAGCTCTGCAGCAGAGGCAGACGAATCAACTCACTCCCACCAGTCCTGTTCCCCTTGCTCAGCACCGTCTCCAGTCCTGTTCCTTCAGCAATTTCATTTCATATTTCAATTTCACATTTTCCATCTATAAAGCAGCATTCATCCTCACAAGTTCTGCAATTCTTCAAAGAGCCTATTATGCAGAAACTTTAGTATTGGCTTTAAATTTAGTGTTCTTCTGACAGATTATAAAATGCCTTTTCTGCTTTTCTCAGTCTACCATCTCTCATGAAAGCTTCCCATTCCCATGAACTGAGTGCATCCTTAGAAGTTCCTCAGGACTGGAGAAGCTCATTCCCTCCTTCTCTGCTCTCTTCATATTGCAGCCATTAATAGTCCCTATAAAAACCAAGCTATAAATCTAATTTGAATAGTTACAACACCACCAGACTGCACAATTGTTTTCACCTTCTGTTACTCCTCTTTCAGAATAACAAAATTCCTCTGCAGGCTGCATCCCCTGTACCTCCCATGAGTCACTTTTCTAGACACCTTCCACCATCTGCAAAAAACCTTCAAGCAGATACATACAATTTAAAAGTATAAAGTAATAATTTATTGATTAATACAGGTAGCTATGACTAGCAAGCTACTAGGCTAAGCATCAACATGCTCACCTCCCCTGCAAGATATGAGATGAGTCATCACTGGCCAGTGTCACCAAACTGCCATCTCCTGACTCTGCTTTTCCCTTCCAGCATTTTATACCTTTTCACATCGGTGTTTTTCTCCTGAACCTCATCTCAACAACCCTACCAACATCTCTGGTTCTGCCTTATCTTGCCTGGTTCTGCTGTGCAGCCCTTTCTCATGGTGCAGTGATGCCCTGAGTATGCTGAACCACGTCTACAGGGCTGGGCCCCACCAGGGCTGGGCTGTGGAGCCCAAGCATCTGAAGATGCAGAGGGAGATGACTTGCTGGCAGGCAGAGACTGGGTTAATGTGGTTGGCCAGAGCCCTGAGAGCAATGCCATTTGCCAAAGGGTAGACATGTCTGGTCAGCAGAGCGAGTCTCTGGGCTCTCTTGACTATTAGTGGTTTAGTCCAGTTGCCTACATGGGTCCCTCATGTCATTGAAGGGGCTCTAGGCATCCCACCTGGCCTTCAGCTACTGCTTTGTTCAGAACAGCACCAGGATCCCATATCATGCCTTTCTGCTCCATATGGATGTCTGCATACCTTAGGACAGCTCATATGGCATCAGATGTGTGTGCAATTGAATCAAGATTTCCACTAACCATATCAAAAACTCCTGGATGTCCCAGATATCTACAGGAAGCTGGTGGAGACAACTGACAACTCAGTATAGCTTGGTTAATGACACAGTAAGCCTTAATCATCCTTACACCAATTGTAAAACACTTTTTGAGGGGCTTTAAGAGCTTGCTTATAAATCCTTTATTCACATTGATGAGTCAGTAGTAGCTGTTTGTAAGCAGGTACATGCAAGCTCACATTAGAGTCATGAGTAACGTTTTTGGAATGGATGGGGTGGAAAGACTGCTTGATGGCAGTCCACAGACATAATCCTGACGGCTCTCCTGCTGGCTGCTGTGTACTGTAAAGACAGATGCTTTCTTCCCAGAAAGAAGCTTATGGGAGTAGTTAAGGTAAAAGGGCATGGGGAGCAATTCACATAAGGGAAAAGTGACAAAAAGTAACTCCCTGCTGAATCTTGGGTCTGAAGCTCCAAAGAGGGAGGGTCATGAAACACTGGCTGCACGGAAGGAGTCAAGGGCTATGCCTGGTATTTTCTCCCTAAACAGTGGCACAGGAGCAGATAATTTTAAATCAGAGTAGTTCACAACTATTCTCCAACTATCTAGCTCTCTCCACAACTTGGATGGTGAAGAACAGGCACCAGAGAAAATGTCTGCCATTATCTGAAGTTGCTAAAGATGAGTAACTGGATCAGGGAAGTCCAGAGTCACAAACAGCTGCCACTCGGACAGCAGCTTCAGCTTTGACTTGTGCATTTGCACATTTCTGAACTGTGACAATGAAGCTGCCAGAAGGGAGTGAATCAATGAATGGCATGACTCTTGCCGTTCTTCAGAGGGGCAAAAAATGGTGAAAAATACATACATTTATTTTGAATTCACATAGTGTGGACCACTGCAAGATGTTCCACAAACTCGGCACTGATGGTCCAGATCAGGCACTTGCTTGATTATTGTTTGTATTTGTTTACCAGACTGCGGTAACTGCCCTCATTCGCTTTGTTCCATTTCTGAAATAAAGGTGATTAAAGGTAATTTGGCAAAGCTTCCCATTTTGTGAGATGTTGCTTTAGAACTAAGCTTGAAGAAAAGACAATAATGGCTTTCCCGAGAAGCACCATGCGTCTGTGCTACAGGGCACTGGTTACACAATGCTGTGCTTGTTTTTATTGGTGAGGAGGAGGTGCACTTGTTGAATCCAGATTTACCAGGTCTGAATTCACATAAAGGATTTTAAAAGCTGAGACTGTATGAGTCACCAACGAGCACAATAATGCTTTCTCTTCCAAGTGAATCATATCTGTTCCCACTGATAATACAGGCGTATTAATATTAGATTCCTTAATTCCATGAGTGTTTAATTCCATAGCCAACTGTCTGTATTGAAAGGGCAGCATTATAAATGAAGCAAACTGCTCTACATTTTGTGAATCAGTGAAAGCAGGGTGTGAATGCTTTGTACAAAGAGCTATTGTATTTTCATAAGCTTTTGTGATCATAAACCTTCTCTAGAAGAAATAATTTGTAGATGAATGTATGAGACAGCCTACAAAGCATACAAACCCCACTCTGAACTGACTTGAGGTAATTGCTTAACATATAGTATACTCTGTTGAAATGTACCTTACCTCACATAATTACATGATCTGCACAGAGAAGTAAATAATAATTCAGTCTTGTGTTACCTAGCTTAATTCCCTGAGATCTGCAAGAATACACACTGATGCATCAGACCCAAGTGCAAAAACCAAACCCCTGCATCACATAGGTGTCTTGCCTCCAAGAGAAAGGAGAGGTTTCAGGAGCCTCCCTTTTCGGGGATCCTGCTGGTGTCCACCTCCCAGCTCCGCATGCTGAATTCCTACCTGCTGAGCATCCCCCTTGGCCCTTGAGCATCAGTTCAACCAGAGGCTTAACTGTTAAAAGTAAGAGCCTGTATTGACTGAAACGTTTGTAATTCTTTTAAACAGAGAGGAAATGCATGATGCATTTGTATCAGATATAGAGCTATACGTACACGTGGTCTGTGATGGTCTATAACACAGATGACTTAGCCTAATCACCCTTTGCAGCTAATGGAGAAAACTAGGATCTTTTAGTGCATGATTTGTTGTATCTGCAGCTAACATATATGCCAGGTAGGATGAAGTCGGCTGTAAAAGCTCCTGGTTTTCTCCATTAGACGTGAAGTGAGCCACTGGTAATCAGCCTTGAAATATATATCCATATTCTGCAAGTGTCCAGGGGAATTCTGCCCATCTGTTCACTCTGATTTGGCCTTTCTTTCACAGTAGAAATGGCTGCAATTGAAAATTACGCATTTTATCAGACCTTATGATTGTAATTAATCTTGTAATATTTTTTGCAATAAGGGGCCTATATGCTCTGAAGCTAGGTGGTCCTATCAGAATCTCTGTTTTCATCCAAAAGAAAAAAAAAATCAGTATACCACAGAGAAGTACTTAGAAAGATGAGCAAAAACATCTTCTCAGAAACTAGAAATGAAAAAAAAGAGACATTATAGTGGGTTTTTTGGTCAAACTAAAGCCTTAGTTCAATGTAAAACATTTACTAGAGCCAAAGTTTTTAATATTTTGAATTGTCAAAACTGATGACTCTTGCTGTCCTGCAAACAATTTGGTGATGCTGTACAAAATATTTCTGCAAGGATTCAGTGTATTAAATAACAAAATCTTTGCTGCAGCAGTGTGCAGGCAAACTTTCAGTTTCTGTATGCTTCAGCTGAGCATGTTTATTTTTTCACAAAGCTATATCATATGACAGGATACACAAGCTACATGAAGTGCTGCCAGCATGTGGGATTTGACTGCAATCTTGCTACTATATTTGGTGTTTGGTTTAAAAAAACCCCCAAGTTCTAGCACAAAATGGTTTCTTGGTGCAAAAGTCGAAACAAAAGGCAGATGAAACCCCAAATCCAAAGGGCATTTTTGACTGGAGACAGACCATTTTTGACCTAGACAACTACTAACTATGTAGTTACAGTGACTGTGTATTTCTTTTTTTAGCTAAAAGCCCAAGTTTCATCTTAACTGCAGGTGCTCCCTCCTTGAACTATATAGGATGACATTTTAAGTGCTGCCAGGGTCAAAGGGCAGAGCCCAGAAGAGAAAGCTGAATTCCACATTACTCTTAACTAGTTCACAATAACTGTAATTTCTTGATTCATTACATTGCTTACATTATAATACCATTTTTTAAATTACCTCCTATCAAAGCAGATCCCAGAACTTTTTATGTGGAAGTCTAGATTTCTGAAGGCAAAATACTGCTCTCCTGCAAGAAGTCCCAGATGGTCCCAGAGCCCTTCTCCCACTGCACAATGAGATGGCTGTGGCAAACGAGGAAATGTGGGACGTAGCTGCTAAGAACGACCAAAATAGTTCAGAACCGTGAGACCCAGTGCCCACAGGTCACCATCTCAAGCAATCAGATCAGCTGGTGCTAACCAGAAATGCTGAGATGTCACCAAGAATTGTCCTCCATTAAATCCATCCTAGAGTGCTTTTGGTGTAAGAGAGAACAGCAAGGTCTGGCACCACCCCTTCCCTTGTGCTATAAATGTTACTCTCTCTAGACATTGTCTGCAGAGGTTTGTACTGTAAAAAGGAAGATCACTTTGCCCTTTTGAAAATTCAGCTGCTTGTCAAGGTAGGGCAAAGCTGCTTTATTTACTTATTGCTGATACCAAAACATCACCATGCAACAGAACAGGAAAGGGAAGAGTAACGCCTTGTTTTGCAATTCTGAAAATATGAGGAGGTGAAAAAAATACACCTCTCAACTGTTTTTGTTTACAACTGTTTTCCAATGCTGTTCAATCAAAGAAGGAAAGAGGAAAAGAGAACAAAGACATCAAAATATGAGAAGATTAGTTTTATAAAGATGATCAGGAAGACTATAAAAGTAACATAGATGAAATTAAGGACAATTCATAAGTGAGAAACAAGAAAAACTCAGGCATGTTTCTTATTTGCAGCTTGTAGTGAATTAAAGGGAAATTGAGACTACTGAGAATATGACCACTTTGTTACGTATTTCCATAGCTATGAACTCTTAAAAGTGCTGTCCTGAGTGTACTGTGGCTGTAACCAGGTGGCAGAGAAACCAAGTTGTAGGTGCAAACAAAAAGTCCTTTGGCAGTGTGGGATGGACAAGGGGATCTGCCCACCAAACCTACCTCTTGATGGCAATTCTTGCCTAAACTCATAGCCCTCCATGTATGACACCATGTCAGTCTTTCATGACCCTGAAAACCAACAAACAAGATGCTACTAACTCTTACAGTATGGTTAAGTGCTTTGGGCTGGGTGTTCATGGGTCCGTGGGGTCCTGGGAGCCCCTTTTCTAAGCCCCCAGTTTTCAAACCAATCTGCTCCTGCTCTGAGGCCCGGAGACACCTCACCTCATCACCTCCGCGGTTCAAAGCAGAGCCCAGATGGGGCCGCGGGGGGCATTTTGAGTATCGCAGCCACCACGGCAGCACCGTGGCTCAGCGATTGCAGCATCACACCCTAACCCCTGAGCCTGCCGTCGCGGCTCTGCTGTGGGGCCCGAGTGTCACCCATCACTGCTGAAAACGGCTGCTTCTTCCACGCTACGACCGAGAAGGGCGGGCAGGCTGCGAATTTTAACTTGTGCAATGCCATCATACCAACACCCGCCCGCCTCGTCCTGCTCGGTGCCCGGCCTGGGCGGGCGCTTCCCAGGCTCACCCCGCGGGGCGGGGACGGCGGGGCCCCGGGGGCGGTGCCGCCA